>NW_027370356.1:0-36485 GCF_046119375.1 Phyllobates terribilis | reverse complement strand
CGATCCCAGCCCCTCAACCTTTTCCAGGGACCACGCAACCAGTCCCTTTTGTGATGGTATCAAATAACGCTTTTCCTCTGGTAACCAACGTGGTGCGCCAGGATTTTAATTTTCGGCTGTACCTGGCACAAAGATTCTCGGAACGCACCTTTGGAATCATGGTAGAACAGTAAGTTCTTAAACACAGCCATCCAGTTGGATATTGGGACAGTTGATTCTGTTTTCAAAGCTTGCTGTGCTCTTCACAATTATGGAAGGGACTACATTCCCGAAGTAGACGTGGAGATACTGCACCCAGCTTTTGACACAATAGTCAACTGGGATCTTGAAAGTCCAAACTTAACAGCCGAGCGTGTTCGAGAAAGCTTTGCTGAATATTTCATGAGTTTTGAAGGTGCCGTGCCCGAGCAACACGCCTATGCTAATAACATAGCTGTGGAGTCAGAAAGCCAAACCTCCGACTCTGATTCCTCAATTTCCCCGACTACGACTCCGACTCCACAGCACGGCCTCACGACTGAGCGTGTACATAAAGTGCTACTCAGATTCATCTCAACTAAAAGCCAAGATCCTTAGATCAGGAACTGAACAGACATTTATAGGACATTTCATAACTTTCTCAAATTCTTATGAAAACATTTACATCACATCCTGCATTGTACTAATGAACCCAATTTGTTATACACTTTCGGAGCCGGTCCATTTTATACTGACTCCACCAAAATCGACACAGACTCCGGCTCCACAGCCCTGGTTGGTGGTGTGCAGCCTGTACAGCAGAGATCCACTTAGACAGAAGACACGGAGCTCATGACGGATAATGCTTCAGGAACGGAATTTCCAAGTGTCATTTGTTTAATGTTTTCATAATTGTTTTTATAAGAAATTATTAGTGATCAGCGAGCATGTTCGCTACTGCTCGGTGCTCGCCGAGTATTTCCGGGTTGCTCGGGCAGGAACTCGGGTCCCCTCCCTGTATCTTTGGCGCTCTTTAGAGCGCCAATCAACATGCAGGGATTGCCTGCCACTCATTGTAATGCCACAGCCATGGTGGTTGTGGCATTACAGTGATTGGCTGGCTGCACAGTGTCATCAGGTCTATATCAGACCTGGCTCCGCTGTGCTCGTCACAGTCACTTCGGAATCAGGCAGAGGAGGGAGAGCTGCAGCTGCGTCAGGGAGAGATTTGCCTGTGTATTAGGTAGTGCAGGGAGAAAAACCGTACATTACACATATCCATCTTAACAAACAGTCCTTTTGAGGACTAACTAATCCATCTGCAGAGATATCAGGCAGGCAGGGTATATAGCAGACTGCAGTGCACATAGGACAAGAGGCTCCATTCCAATTCTGCCTTCTGCTGCTGTTAAGGCCCCGTCACACTTAGCGACGCTACAGCGATCCCGGCAACGATACGACCTGTCAGGGATCGTTGCTGCGTCGCTATGTGGTCGCTGGTGAGATGTCAAACAGTCAGATCTTCCCAACGATGCAGCAACGATACGGCGACCCGTAACGATCTGTATAACGATGCACGCCTATGTGTTTCTGTGTCTGAGTCGTCAACAAGGTCGTTGGTAAGGTGTCAAACATACCGATACATGCTACCCAGCGGGACCTCAACGATTAAAGAAATGTCCAGACCATTCCGACACGACCAGCGATCTCACAGCAGGGGCCTGGTCGCTGCTAAGTGTCAAACGTAGCGAGATCGCTACTGAGGTCGCTGTTGCTTCACAAAACTTGTGACTCAGCAGCGATCTCGCTAGCGATTTCGCTTAGTGTGACGGGGCCTTTAGATATTTCTATACAAAGGCCCAGGTCTCAGGGGCCAGGAATACTTTTTTTTGGATCTTAATCCTCATTATTTGCTTAAAAAGTAATCCAGAGAACATCGTTTTTCTGCGCCATTGCTTGGTGGCACTGCAGAATACAGCCAGGTCCTTTCCATATTACAGCGCTAGAAATCCAGCTATATAAAACTGTGTTTTCTCCGTCAAACGGATTTCTGGCCTCCATTAAAAATTTCCTTTAAGCCCCCGTCTCACATAGCGAGATCGCTAGCGAGATCGCTAGCGAGATCGCTGCGGTGTCACAGTTTTGGTGACGCAACAGCGACCTCACCAGCGATGTCGCTATGTGTGACACTTTGCAGCGATCAGGCCCCTGCTGTGAGATCGCTGATCGCTGCAAAGTGTCCTGGACCATTTTTTGGTCGTTGCCCTCCTGCTGGTCAGCACACATCGCTGTGTGTAACCAGCAGGAGCAGCGATCAGGCTGGTAACCATGATAAACATCGGGTTACTAGGGGCACACGCACCTAGTAACCCATTGTTTATCATGGTTACGAGCCTGCTAAAGTGAGCGGTAACCTCCCGCTCACTGTAGCAGAGTGGTAACCATGATAAACAACGGGTTACTAGGTGCGCGTGTGCCCCTAGTAACCCGATGTTTACCATGGTTACCAGCCTGCTCCTGCTTCAGCAGCAGGCTCGTAACCAGGAGCAGGACATCGTGGAAAGATTCTTTCCACGATGTCGCTGCTCCCCTGATCGTTGGTGAGCCTGCCTGTTTGACAGCTCACCAGCGACCACATAGCGACGCAGCACCGATCCCTGACAGGTCGTATCGTTGTCGGGATCGTTGCAGCGTCGCTAAGTGTGATGGGGCCTTTAGTGTGTCAGTGAAGCATTTCACAGCAGTTTGCTGTTCAAACTACTCACCTACAGGCCAGGTATTTAAAACTCTGTTTTCTCCGTCACAAGAATCACATATAAGTTCGCTCCAAACTCAGTCATTTGTAGTGAGCGTGGAAGATACTGTCCTCCATTTAAAATGGGCAAGGCACGTGGCAAGGGACAGGAAACTGGACGTGATGGTAATGGTGCATGCAGAGGCCGAGGACAAGGCCGTGAGCAAGCTGAAATTGTGCCACAACAAACACCCACATCTTCTCGCCTGACCTTCCTGTCCCAATTCCTAGGGGACCGCAGCACACCACTATTGAACCCAGAGCAGTGTCAAAAGGTTGTTGGTTGGATAGCGGATAATGCTTCCAGTCACTTACCCACCAGCACCACCACCCTGTCTTCCACACGGTCAAGTCTCAGTAGCCGTGTGTCTGGGCCGCATATTCATCACCCTGATCCTCCTTCCTCCCACCATGCCGAGTACCCAGAGACAACTGATCCCACACTTGGACACTCTGAAGAGCTGTTCACTTTTCCATTTATAGATTCTGGCCTCTCGCCCGGTCCACTTGAAGCGGGGCAAGAGGAGATCGCGTGTAGCGATGCGTAAATATTTGAGCAGCCACGGTCACACGAAGGCGACGGTGGGAAAGTGTCACAAGAGGTGGACGATGATGAGACACAATTGCCAGAAAGTCAGTAGGAGGACCAGGGTGCGGAAGTGGAAGACGAGGTGGTGGATGATATAGTAACTGACCCAACCTGGCAGGGGGACATGCAGAGCGAGGACAGCAGCACACAGGGGGAGGGAGGCAGAGCACCCCAACAGGCAGGAAGAAGCAGTGTGGTGGCCGCAGACAGAAGGCGGGCAACCGTTCCCCGTAACACCAACACAAAGGAAGTTGCCAGTACAACTGTTAGGTCTTCCTGAGTCTGGTTGTTTTTTAAAGACTCCGCTGATAACCCCAAAAAGGCCATTTGCACCACCTGCCAGGCCAGCATCAGCAGGGGTGGCAAAATGCCCAGCCTGACCACCACCAGCATGATCAGGCACATGGCAGCAAAGCACCCGACTTTGTGGGCCGAACCCCAGGGTCAAGGAACAGTGTCTGCAGGTGGCACCATTGCTTCTTCCGCTGTTGTGCATGCAAGCCAATCCCCTGTCCATGGTGCATGCGAAGATGCCTCTTGCCCTGCACCTGTCGTTGCACACTCTCAAGTAGCAGCATCAGGAAGCATGTCCATGTCCTTGTCCAAGCGCAGCGTTCAGTTGTCCATACCCCAGTCCTTGGAACACAAGCACAAATATGCAGCTAACGCCCCACAGGCCACTCTACTAAATTCTCACATTTCACGACTGCTTGCGCTGAAAATGTTGCCTTTTAGGCTCGTGGAGACGGAAGCATTCCGCAACCTGATGGCGGTGGCCGTCCCTTGGTACAAGGTCCCCAGCCGCCACTATTTCTCCCAGTGTGCCGTCCCCGCATTACACAAGCACGTGTCCCAAAACATTAGCCGCGCCCTCAACAACGCAGTTACCGAGAAAGTCCATCTAACCACGGACACGTGGACAAGTGCTTGTGGGCAGGGACGGTACATCTCGCTGATGGCACACTGGGTTAACATAGTGGAAGCCGGGACCCAGTCGGACCTTGGGACGGAAAAAGTCCCCCTGACGCCAAGGATTGCGGGCCCTAGGTTTATCAGGGTTGCCCCCACGGTCTACAGCTCCTGCACCTCATCCTCCTTCTCCTCTTCAGCCTCCATCTCCGAAATGACCACATCAGTCACAAGCTGGAAGCACTGCAGCACTGCCTAGGCCAAGGGGCAACAGGCTGTGCTGAAGCTAATATGCTTAGGTGGCAAACCGCACAATGCTGAAGAGTTGTTGACAGCTCTGAAAGAGCAGTCAGATCTGTGGCTCACACCACTGAACCTACAGCCAGGCATGGTCGTGTGTGACAATGGCTGGAACCTGATGGCGGCTCTGAGGCGAGGCGAGCTCACACACGTACCATGCCTGGCCCATGTGCTTAACCTCGTGGTTCAGCGGTTTCTCAATCCTACCAGGAGCTGCCGGATCTGCTTGTTAAAGTAAGCCGCCTGTGTGCCCATTTTAGAAAGTCAGCTACAGCTTCCGCCGCCTTTGTCGTGTTTCAGCAGCATTTGCAGCTTCCGGCTCACAGACTGGTGTGCGATGTCCCCACGCGTTGGAACTCTACACTGCAGATGTTGGGAAGGATTTGTGAGCAGAAGAGGGCAGTGGTTGAGTACCAGCATCAACAAGGCCGTCGGTATTCAGTTCAGACTCCACACATAAGACCTCAGGAGTGGACATGGATGTCAGACATATGTACCATCCTCCAAAACTTTGAGTACTCCACCAAGATGGTGAGCGGTGATGATGCCATAATTAGCGTCACCATCCTGCTTCTCTGTCTTCTGAAACACTCTCTGCTGACGATCAAAGAGGATGCATTGCAGGCGTGGGCACGATGAGATGGAGCAAGGAACCATACAGGGTGATTACACACAGCCAAGCCTCATCTTATCCCAACGTGGATTGGGTGACAAAGAGGAGGAGGAGGAAGGACAGGAGCTAGTTTCATGCACTATAGACGGTACTACCTGCACAGCTGTCATACTGTCTGTTCAGCGTGGATGGCCAGAGGACAGAGAGGAGGAGGAGGAGGAAAGCATGGTCAGTCATCCTCTTGATGAAGACACGGAAGTCTTGCCTGTTAGTAGTCTGACATGCATGGCTGAGTTTATGTTACGCTGCCTTTCCCATGACCCTCGAGTTCTCAAAATTTTGGGTGACAGTCATTACTGGTTGGTGACACTTCTAGACCCACGCTACAAGGAGAACTTTATATCTCTTATTCCTGAGGCGGGCAGGTCTACAAAAATGGGACTGTACCAGAAGGCCCTTGTTGCGGAACTATTAAAAAAATTCCCATCGGAAAACGCTGGTGGCAGAGGACACACTTCATTGGACAACCAAGGATTACAAGTGAGAGAGACACAACTTCAATCCAGCAGAGGCAGGGGAACACTGTCAAAGTTCTGGGAGAGTTTTCTCAGACCCTCCCATCGCACAGGCCGAGGCTCGGGGTACTCTCACAAGGAGTGCAAAGTTTTAGAAGATGCTGAGGGAGTACATTGCAGACCGTACCAACGTCCTCCGTGATTCCTCTGTGCCTTATAATTATTGGGTCTCCAAGCTGGATACGTGGAATGAACTGGCTCTCTATGCCTTGGAGGTCCTGGCCCGCCCTGCCGCCAGCGTTTTATCAGAGCGGGTTTTTAGGGCCGCTGGTGGAATTATAACTGATAGGCTATGTGCCCACGATGCAGAAATGAAGCAGAAAATTTCTGCAGCATTTCTGCATCTCCCTGGCAGAAAAAACGCATGCAGATTGTGCATGCGTTTTTCCTGCAGAATACATGCGGATCCACATGCGGATTCACATGCGTTTCCGCATGCAGATTGACAAGCGCTTTCCAGGCGATAGCATCACTTGGAAAGTGCTTGACAACTAGGTCACACTGTATAAATCCATGCAAACAGCATGGATTTATACAGTGTGAACCGTAAAAATTAAAACAAATAAAGCTATACTAACCCCCGAGGCCCCGGCGTGGCTGCAGCGCTGCTTCCTGGCTGGTTTCCGGCTGCCGGCATGTCGCGAGACAGAGCGGTGAAGGGCCTGCGGTCACATGACTGTGATGTCACCGCAGGTCCTCAAGCTATGCCGGCATTCAGAGAGAAGCCGCCGGACAGGTGAATATAACTTTATTTGTTATTTTATTCTTTTTTTTTTACAGGTACAATGGTACCCAGGTCTGGATGAGAGTCTCCTCTCCTCCAGAACTGGGTACCATCCGCACATAGAGACGCATAGAAGCCGCTTGTAGAAATGTACAGTCGCGGTTTCTATGCGTTTCAATGCAAGTCAATGGCGGGAGTTCCGCTGCACTTCCGCAAAATTAAATGACATGCTGTGGATTTTTGTACGCAGCATAAACCCCCCTTGGGGACCATGGGGTGCGGATTATCTAGCGTTTAACAAGCGTTTACGCAGCGGAAATTCCGCAGCATAAACGCTTGAAAAACGCTACGTGGGCACACAGCCATAAGCGCATCCGCCTGTCAACTGAAAATGCTGACAGGCTGACTCTTATAAAAATGAACAATGGCTGGATTGGGCCAGACTTCTCAACACCACTGAATGATAGCAGCGTAACAAACTCAAATCCAGTGTCTTTTCCTGGGAGGTGTATGCACCTTTTCACACCCACACATGGGTATACGCTTCCTGATTTTGGCTATTTGCTCTTGTCCTCCTCCTTCTCCTCATCCTCCACCACCATAGCACCAGGGTGACCATGGTCCATGATGCAACACCCACATAATTTTTTTAAAGGGTGTTTATGATGCCCGTAAAAAAAAAATGTTATACAGTATGTATATTTTTCCGCAGGCAAAACAAGCTTTCTTGGCAAAAAAGAAGCAGGGACAAAAAAGCAGGTTTTGCTGAGTTTTATTGCTTTATTGCTTATTATTGTCTCTTGTGCATATGCTGATAAAGTTTAGTGCCCCCCCCCCCCAAAAAAAAAAGGATGATGCAACTTCCTTAGGTTTTTGCACTAAAAACACAGCAAAACCTGATAACTGGGTTTTTTTGCACTTACTCATTGCTTTCGATGGGTGAAAAAACGCTGAAAGAAGTGACATGCTGCAAAAACGCAGCAGTTTTCCAAATCAGTCAGGAAAAAAAACAACAAGCTGTGTGCATGACATTTCTGAAATCTCTTAGCCTTTGCTGGTACTGTTAAACGCAGCTTAAAATTTGCATTAAAAAAACGCAGCAAAAACACAAGGTGTGAACATAGCCAAAATCAGTTTTTTATTAAGACAAGGCGGACTGCCAGCTCAATAAGGGATCGGATTACAGCTCTGGAGAGAGGAGAGAAGTAAAGAGACACAGAGACAGATGGTGCTACTACTTTCTAGTGTTTTAAACTCTGCCAAATCTGGATTCGCAGCTACACTGCTCAGTACTGCTGTATAATGTCCACATTGCTGCCGATTCTGAACATGTGCTATACAGAGACAGGAGAGCAGGGATCCCTTATGTCTGTGTGTGCTGTGTATGGCAGCTAGTCTTTATCCAAAAGGTCAGAGACAGATGAAAATTAGAGATAGAACCTGCAGAGGGGAAAACACTGAAAAATGCAGGACACGAATCAACTAATGGCCAGAAACAAGCGCTCCTGTACCCACACAGGAAACCTTATTCTGAAAAGAGAGGTACGCTCTAACTCCCAAGGGGCTACTATGCTCTTCAGGTCACAGAAAGCGCACAAGCCTCAGATATTCCCATCTGTGTAACTCTGTGAGCTCACGTTACACTGCTGTGAGATCTGTACGATAGCCGGATGGAGCCTGCAGCTAAAACCTGCTCAGTGTTCTGCCCCATCAAGTCCTATTATTTTTGCCATAGAAGCAGATGGAGGAATATGTTCTAATGACGGCTTTATGTTGCCCCCCATAAGTGCAAAAAAAAGTGGAATGTATGTACCAATGGTGTCGTGTAACCAGTGACTCCTGGTGACTACAACTCCCATCTGGTGAGGTGCAGATCACGGATATAAAGTGTATTACATTGACCAATGTACTGTTACATATATACAAGGAACAAAGTGTTATGAGAAGTTCAAGCGGCTCACTAGGCGAGATGGATCCTCTAAGCCCAATGTCCTTGTGGGCACATAGGCCACGAGCGTCGGTGCAGCAGGATGGTGAGAAGAGGGACTGGAAACCATAGGTAGCAAGGTGGGGTGAAGGAAACAGCAGCCAGGAGAACGTTAGGAATCTGCAGGCAAGCGGATGGAGTGCAGGAAACCGCAGGCAAGCAGTGGAGAGCAGGAAGCCGCAGGCAAGCAGGTGGAGTGCAGGAAACTGCAGGCAAGCAGAGGATGTCTGGAAATCACAGGCAAGCAGGTGGAGAGCAGGAAGCCACAGGTAAGCAGGTGGAGTGCAGGAAACCACAGGCAGGTAGCAGATAACACTCCAGAGTAACTGGAAAGTCAACAACCAAGGAAGCAACAAACAGGAAGACGTCCTGAAAACCGCAGACAGACAGAGAGAAGAGGTCCAGAAGACCCGGGGACAGGTAGCTGATAGAACTCATACTAGAAGCCGCAGGCAAGAAGGAAGAAGCACTAGAAGCCACTGGTGTACAGGAGACGTCCCGCAGCCGGCAGCCAGGCTGCTGTGCACACACAAGCTGCATCAGTCTAAGATTTAATGCCGAGACCCGGGTGTGAGTCTTAGAAGCCCTTAAATTGTTCATCATATAGAAGCCAGGAAACCTGCAAAGCCCGACGTGGAGCACAAGAAAGTTCAATGGACCGGGGCAGATGGAGCAGAGCCCAGACCAGGGACAGGTGTGTAACAATGAATGTGTGTGTGAAATCACTGAGGGTGCAAGTTACCTGCAGGGAATACAGACTCCACCTGTGACAGTTTATCTTGCTCTAAACATCAGGACCACAGTCAGATAATTGGAGATGACCGAACCCAATCACAAGTAAAATCACATACAATCAAAGAAATAATTCTGATTTCTTTATGATCCACAATAATATAAATATACAACACATAAAATACCAGCACGGGGCCTATGACGGCTTGTTTAATGGAATGGTAATGGTTAAAAAGTCCTCGGCTAAAATCACATTTTGACCCATCAGGACACTTTCGGTTTGTGTTTTTAGGACAGTCACATCTTCATCCCCCTCACCGGCTAACCCCGGGGGCTTGTACCTCTGGCTGAAGTGAGTCAGGACCAACTTCTTGGCTCTGCACAAGTTAGCAAACTCAGCGGCCATCTTTGGCGTGCTGTGCCCGTGGTCCTTGGCTTTCTCCATCTGGCTGTCATCTAATGTGGCCTCATGAACAAGAAGGTCGGCATCCTGACAGAGCCACGCAGCCCCTGAGGAGGCCATCCCTGAGCAGTCTCCCAAGATGCAGACCTTTCTTCCAGGAACAGGGTCTCCCAATACGTCACTCGGAGAAATGGTCTGACCGTTCTCAAGGGTCACAGCAGAACCAACCTTCAGCTTTCCATACAGAGGTCCAGGCTGAACACCTGTGGGAATGAAGAAACCGTCACAAGCTTCTAAAGGAGAACTCTGACCAAAAGCTTTCAGGTTATTTCTTTTATTCCAGAGTGGACAGTTTGAGTACAGACTGAGATGTACGGACCGGTTGCGGGTCTTGTGTGGAGAAGTCATGTGCTGGTCCAAAATGTCAATCTTCAGGAGCGCACCACACCCCGGCAAACGGGAATCCAGGAGGCAGGAGAGCAGTGCGCTCCTGAAGAAAAATAGGACAACCCCTTTAAGTGGCTTCCTCCAAGACTCCTTTCTCTCTAGACTTCAGAGAAGTGGACAGTGTGTCACCACTAGCTGCGCCCACTCCTGTCACTCTCTGTGCTGAAGTCCACAGAAATCACAGGTACCATGGAGGAAGCTGCAGCCCCATATTGTCACTAGAAGTAGTAATGGGTGGGATCGTAATCATTAAAGGGGGAATTCCAGAATCAGCTAAGCCATTAGAGACCCCCGCATAGAAAAAATGAAGGGTGTCCGAAGTGAACGACCCAAACTGTGACAGCAACTTACCAAGTTCTCGTAGTTTATTGACGTTCAGCTTCCCGGGTCGATCCTTCTCCGCAATCACAAACCCGAACGACGGGATGCGATGATAGAGCTTAAATGCCTTTACTGTGAACTGCTCGTCATCGAGGAGATGGTAGGTCCCATCAGTGGGATCAGCGGAAATAATAAGCGCCTCCAGAGGAAGGGGGCCGCAGTCTCCAGTATACGTGGAGAAGTCTCTGAACTCTTCTGCCGGGCACTGGTCTTCTGAAGGCAACAATTCATGGACAGTATATGGGAAAACGAGCTGCGAGTGAGACACCTCCAGGCTCATGTGGATAAAGGTCCTCAGACCCACAGGACCATAGATGTCCACATGCTGCTTAGTGGGAGTAGAGCCACACTGGAGGCTGACCGTGCAGAGGAGCCCGGGGAGGCCAAACATGTGGTCCCCATGGAGGTGAGTGATGAAGATCTTGGTGATTCTGCCTGCAGATGAGGATGAACATGTTACTACACACAGAAGACTTCATAGAATGTTAGAGTTGGAAGGGACCTCCTGGGTCATCTGGTCCAACCCCCTGCTCAAAGCAGGATTCACTAGATCATCTCAGACAGATGTCTGTCCAGCCTCTGTTTGAAGACGTCCATTGAAGGGGAACTCACCACCTCTCGTGGCAGCCTGTTCCACTCATTAATCACCCTAACTGTCAAAAAGTTTTTTCTAATATCTAATCTGTGTCTCCTCCCATTTAGTTTCATCCCATTGCTTCTAGTCTTTCCTTGTGCAAATGAGAATAAAGATGATCCTTCTACAATGTGACAGCCCCTGATATATTTGTAGACAGCTATTAAGTCTCCTCTCAGTCTTCTTTTTTGCAAGCTAAACATTCCCAAATCCTGCAACCGTTCCTCATAGGACATGGTTTACAGACCAGTCACCATTCTGGTCGCTCTTCTCTGAACTTGCTCCAGTTTGTCTATGTCTTTTTTAAAATGTGGTGCCCAAAACTGTACACAGTATTCCAGATGAGGTCTGACCAAAGAGGAGTAAAGTCCGATAATGACTTCACGTGATCTAGACTGTATGCTTCTGTTAATACATCCCAGAATTGTATTTGCCTTTTTTGCTGCTGCATCACACTGTTGACTCATGTTCAGTCTATGATCTATTAGTATACCTAAGTCTTTTTCACATGTACTATTGCTTAGCTCTATTCCTCCCATTCTGTATATGCTTTTTTCATTTTTATTGCCCAGATGTAGTACTTTGCATTTTTCCCTGTTAAAAACCATTCTGTTGGTTGCTGCCCACTGCTCCAGTTTATTTAGGTCTTTTTGAATCCTCTCTCTCTCTTCTCTAGTATTAGCTATCCCTCCTAGCTTTGTGTCATCAGCAAATTTAATCAGTTTACCCTCAATTCCTTCATCTAAATCATTGATAAATATGTTGAACAATACAGGTCCCAGGACGGAGCCCTGTGGTACCCCACTTGAGACATTCATCCAGCTGGATGTGAAGCCATTTACAACCACCCTTTGAGTCTGATCACTAAGCCAGTTATGAATCCACCTAACAGTTGCCTGGTCCATTGCATACTTGGTCATTTTTTCAATAAGGATGGTGTGAGATACTTTGTCAAATGCTTTGCTGAAGTCAAGATATACTATATCTACAGCATTTCCCTGATCCACCCAGTCAGTGATTCTGTCTTAGAGGGGTGATAACACGACAGTCAGTATATTATATATATAGGGGTCGTCACTGTTGTAGTGATCATACAGCTTTGCTTTATTACCACGCAGGTGAAAGGTCTGGGAAAGCTGGTGACCAGTACTGGTGGATAAAGGCAGCCATATTGGCCATCACCGAGGCACAGGGATAAGGAGAGTAAACAGCTTTCCTGACACAAGGACACAGGATCGGTGATAACTTGTAGCTATATGGGGGTCTGACCATTAGGAACCATACTGATCCCAAAAATTGATCCCTAGTAAACTCCGCTGGAAGCGAGCGCCACCACTTCATTCACTCTCTGTGTGACGCCGGATGCACCCGAGTATAGACTTCGGCTTTGTCCGATAGAAAATGAATGAAGCGGTGAGGACCATGAGCAGCATGTCCACGGGGACCTCACCAACTCACAAGTTCTCACCCGTCCTAGTGATAACTTTATGTGTTGGGATTAGACATTTAAAGTGTAACTGCACTTTTAGAAAACTTTCGACATGTCAGAAACCTGTGAGAAACACTAATCACTGAGGGTCTAGGTGCCGAGACCCCCGCAATCATTACAATGAAGATTATCTCAGCCAGTAGCGGGATTCATCTGGGTCTCCTCAGGTCAGCAAAATGGCCGAATCAGGAAGAAATATTGCCCCGATGTGGGTAGCACTGTGACTGTCCGCGGCCTCACAGCCTCTCATCTCTGCTCTGGCCGTGACTGGTGGCTTTAGAACGGAGGTTGAATAATAGAAAGAGACGCAGGACACCAAGGCTGCCTCCATCATCCAGCACACTCCAGGCCAAGTATCTCTCCTCTTATGTTCTGCTCCTGCACCACTGCTATGTAAAGGCCGCCATGCCATGCTGCCCACCTAGGAAGAGGGAATCTGAAAGGAGACAGAAGAGCAAATACTGCAAGTTCTCTCCCCCCACCCCCGCTTGCCTGTCGCGCGCACTCGCCTCCCCCCGCTTGCCTGTCGCGCGCACTCGCCTCCCCCCGCTTGCCTGTCGCGCGCACTCGCCTCCCCCCGCTTGCCTGTCGCGCGCACTCGCCTCCCCCCGCTTGCCTGTCGCGCGCACTCGCCTCCCCCCGCTTGCCTGTCAAGCGCACTCTCTCCGCCCGCTAGTCTGTCGCGTGCACTCTCTCCGCCCGCTAGTCTGTCGCGTGCACTCTCTCCGCCCGCTAGTCTGTCGCGTGCACTCTCTCCGCCCGCTAGTCTGTCGCGTGCACTCTCTCCGCCCGCTAGTCTGTCGCGTGCACTCTCTCCGCCCGCTAGTCTGTCGCGTGCACTCTCTCCGCCCGCTAGTCTGTCGCGTGCACTCTCTCCGCCCGCTAGTCTGTCGCGTGCACTCTCTCCGCCCGCTAGTCTGTCGCGTGCACTCTCTCCACCCACTTGTCTGGCCACAGCACTGGCACATTACATCATGCTAGTACTTTAGGAATAGAACCGCCTCCCTCTTGCTGCTCCAGAAGATTTAGCCTTTCCCCCGTAGTCCAGCCAGCAGATCAACTGGCGGCTTCCACCGGGGGATACCACAGCAGTGATAGTGACAAAGGGGCAGCTTCGCTCAGTGAGCAGATGTGGCCCATTGTAGGTGGAGGTGGCCCCCGATAATACCTACATTTGCAGATCTAATTTTTGTTGCGGTTACTGATATTTTATGGATGAAGAAAGGAGCAAAAGTGTGATCTGCTAAGGCTGCGTGCCCACTATGTGTTTTTCAAGCGTTTTTGCCGTGGAATTTCCGCAGCGAAAACACTTAAAAAATGCTTGGTAATACGTGCCCCATGGTCCCCAATGATAATCCGCATGTGCTGTGCACATGCTGCGTAAATTTCCGCTGCGGATTATCATTGCGGAAAAAAACGCAGCACGACCAATTATTTTGCGGAAGTGCTGCGTAATTGGCGCCATTGACTTGCATTGAATCGCATATTATCCGTGTTAGCACATTGGCACACTCGGATAATATGAGTTTCTATGTGCGGACGGTACCCGGGTTTGGAGAAATGGAGAGACTCATCCGGACCCGAGTACCATAGAACCTGTAAAAAAAAGAATAAAAATGGTAAAAAATAAAGATTATACTCACCTTCTGATGTCCCCCGGTGTTTTCTCCGCTGCGTCTGGTCTGTTGTATGGGTCGTGGTGGTGTGAAAGGACCTGCCATGAGGTCATTTAGTCATGTAGGCGGTCACGTGACCTGTCACATGACTAAATGATGTCATGGCAGGTCCTTTCACACCACCGTGACCCATACAACAGACCAGACGCAGCGGAGAAAACACCGGGGGACATCAGAAGGTGAGTATAATCTTTATTTTTTACCATTTTTATTCTTTTTTTTAACTAACTTGGTCACACTATATAAATCTGTGCCGGTTGCATGGATTTATATAGTGTGACCAAGTTGTCAAGCACTTCTCCAGGTGATGCTAAAATGGCTTGAAAAGCACTTGACAACCCGCATGCGGAAATGCATGTGAAGAACGCTTCACAAACGCTTCTACCTGGCGGGAAAAACGCATGTAAAATCCACATGTACAATCCACATGTGTTTTTCCTGCCAGGGAGAAGAGGAATAAATCGGCAGCATTTCTGCATCGTGGGCACATAGCCTTAAAATGTGATCCGGGCCTGCGCCGCTCTCCTCCGAGACGCCATTTCATGGCTCATACACTGTCTACTATATCCACCTTGGGCAGAGCAGCTCTTGGATGAGCGTTTCTGCTCCATGGCGTTAGCAGCAGGTGAGGGTCTCAGCACCCGGACCCCCACTAATCAAAAGCTTCCTAAAACGCAAGTTCACACCAAGCGCTGACATCACGCCAGCGATGAGTCCACTGGTGAATGGTGGCGCCATCTGCAGTCTGAGGAGTAAATATATCATTCAGGAAGGAATGTGAGACCCCGAATGATCAAGAATAATCCCTATTTCCCCTGCGAGGTGCTGCCACTCGGCTGTCACTGGATCCGCAGCTGCCGGTGACAGCTGAAGTGTCCGCACATGATAACATGTAATGGGCGGCAGCGGACGGGGGGATTATTCTCCGCCGAGCTCATATTTCACCATTAGGGATTATAAATGTGATTAAAATAGCAGCTCAATAAATAATTAAATCTCAGAGAGAAATCTGCACGACCCCTCGAAATTCCTCTCTCCTCACGGACAACACACGCACGTCTAAGGGGGGTGTCAGCCATTAAACATCCTCCATGCCGCCCCTTGCTGGGGGTTCTAGAAAGTGGAAATTTCTCAGCCATGTATGTAGTTCTGGTGGCCTGTACTGGTGATGACCATCTCCTATATATAAGGTCACACAGCTTTCCAAGGCTCCTGCATGGACTATGTGCTCGGCTATGCAACCATTGTTCGGGGGTCTCGGATGGGTGTACAGTACAGCTCCTTACCCGCCTTCAGGGCGCTCTTCATCAACTGCGTCTGGGTGCTCTCCCCACAATCAAACAGCCAGCACTCCCCTTCTGTCCGGAAGACGACGGCCGAGGCCCCCCTGCAGGGAGAAGGATACGCGGACCCCGTCCCCAGGAACGTGACATCCATAGACATGGCGGCCGGCAGACAGCTTCACCTCCAATCAGTATCCAGAAACCTGCAGACAGAGGACACTGTATATAGACAGAAAACACACAAAGGACAATGTATATAGACAGTACACACAAACACACAGAGGACACTGTATATAGACAGTACACAGACAGAGGACACAGTATATAGACAGTACACACACACAGAGGACAATGTATATAGACAGTACACACACAAAGGACAATGTATATAGACAGTACACACACAGAGGACACTGTATATAGACAGCACACACACAGAGGACACTGTATATAGACAGTACACACACAGAGGACACTGTATATAGACAGTACACACACAGAGGACACTGTATATAGACAGTACACACACAGAGGACACTGTATATAGACAGCACACACACAGAGGACACTGTATATAGACAGCACACACACAGAGGACACTGTATATAGACAGCACACACACAGGACACTGTATATAGACAGTACACACACAGAGGACACTGTATATAGACAGCACACACACAGGACACTGTATATAGACAGTACACACACACACAGAGGACACTGTATATAGACAGCACACACACAGAGGACACTGTATATAGACAGCACACACACAGGACACTGTATATAGACAGTACACACACAGAGGACACTGTATATAGACAGTACACACACAGAGGACACTGTATATAGACAGCACACACACAGAGGACACTGTATATAGACAGCACACACACAGGACACTGTATCTAGACAGCACACACACAGGACACTGTATCTAGACAGCACACACACAGGACACTGTATATAGACAGTACACACACACACACAGAGGACACTGTATCTAGACAGCACACACACAGAGGACACTGTATATAGACAGTACACACACAGAGGACACTGTATATAGACAGCACACACACAGGACACTGTATATAGACAGTACACACACAGAGGACACTGTATATAGACAGTACACACACAGAGGACACTGTATATAGACAGCACACACACCGAGGACACTGTATATAGACAGCACACACACAGAGGACACTGTATATAGACAGCACACACACAGAGGACACTGTATATAGACAGCACACAGACAGAGGACACTGTATATAGACAGTACACAGACAGAGGACACTGTATATAGACAGTACACAGACAGAGGACACTGTATATAGACAGTACACAGACAGAGGACACTGTATATAGACAGTACACAGACAGAGGACACCGTATATAGACAGCACACACACAGAGGACACCGTATATAGACAGCACACACACAGAGGACACCGTATATAGACAGCACACACACAGAGGACACCGTATATAGACAGCACACACACAGAGGACACCGTATATAGACAGCACACACACACAGAGGACACTGTATATAGACAGTACACACACACAGAGGACACTGTATATAGACAGTACACACAGAGGACACTGTATATAGACAGTACACACACACAGAGGACACTGTATAAAGACAGTACACACACACAGAGGACACTGTATATAGACAGTACACACACACAGAGGACACTGTATATAGACAGTACACACAGAGGACACTGTATATAGACAGTACACACACACAGAGGACACTGTATATAGACAGTACACACACACAGAGGACACTGTATATAGACAGTACACACACACAGAGGACACTGTATATAGACAGTACACACACACAGAGGACACTGTATATAGACAGTACACACACACAGAGGACACTGTATATAGACAGTACACACACACAGAGGACACTGTATATAGACAGTACACACACACAGAGGACACTGTATATAGACAGTACACACACACAGAGGACACTGTATATAGACAGTACACACACACAGAGGACACTGTATATAGACAGTACACACACAGGACACTGTATATAGACAGTACACAGAGGACACTGTATATAGACAGTACACACACACAGAGGACACTGTATATAGACAGCACACACACAGAGGACACTGTATATGGACAGCACACACACACACAGGACACTGTATATAGACAGTACACACACAGGACACTGTATATAGACAGTACACACACAGGACACTGTATATAGACAGTACACACACAGGACACTGTATATAGACAGTACACACACAGAGGACACTGTATATAGACAGCACACACACAGGACACTGTATATAGACAGCACACACACAGGACACTGTATATAGACAGCACACAGAGGACACTGTATATAGACAGTACACAGACAGAGGACACTGTACATAGACAGTACACACACAGAGGACACTGTATATAGACAGTACACACACAGAGGACACTGTATATAGACAGCACACACACAGAGGACACTGTATATGGACAGCACACACACAGGACACTGTATATAGACAGTACACACACAGGACACTGTATATAGACAGTACACACACAGGACACTGTATATAGACAGTACACACACACACAGGACACTGTATATAGACAGTACACACAGAGGACACTGTATATAGACAGCACACACACAGAGGACACTGTATATAGACAGTACTAGACAGCACACACACACAGAGGACACTGTATATAGACAGCACACAGAGGACACTGTACATAGACAGCACACAGAGGACACTGTATATAGACAGTACACAGACAGAGGACACTGTATATAGACAGTACACACACACAGAGGACACTGTATATAGACAGCACACACACACAGAGGACACTGTATATAGACAGTACACACACACACAGGACACTGTATATAGACAGTACACACACACACAGGACACTGTATATAGACAGTACACACACACAGGACACTGTATATAGACAGTACACACACACAGGACACTGTATATAGACAGTACACACACACACAGGACACTGTATATAGACAGTACACACACACAGAGGACACTGTATATAGACAGTATACACACACAGAGGACACTGTATATAGACAGTATACACACACAGAGGACACTGTATATAGACAGCACACACACAGAGGACACCGTATATAGACAGCACACACACAGAGGACACCGTATATAGACAGCACACACACAGAGGACACCGTATATAGACAGCACACACACAGAGGACACTGTATATAGACAGTACACACAGAGGACACTGTATATAGACAGTACACAGACAGAGGACACTGTATATAGACAGCACACACACAGAGGACACTGTATATAGACAGTACACACAGAGGACACTGTATATAGACAGTACACACACACAGAGGACACTGTATATAGACAGTACACACAGAGGACACTGTATATAGACAGCACACACACACAGAGGACACTGTATATAGACAGTACACACAGAGGACACTGTATATAGACAGCACACACACAGAGGACACTGTATATAGACAGCACACACACACAGGACACTGTATATAGACAGTACACACACAGAGGACACTGTATATAGACAGCACACACACAGGACACTGTATATAGACAGTACACACACAGAGGACACTGTATATAGACAGCACACACACAGGACACTGTATATAGACAGTACACACACACACAGAGGACACTGTATATAGACAGCACACACACAGAGGACACTGTATATAGACAGCACACACACAGAGGACACTGTATATAGACAGCACACACACAGGACACTGTATATAGACAGCACACACACAGGACACTGTATATAGACAGTACACACACAGAGGACACTGTATATAGACAGTACACACACAGAGGACACCGTATATAGACAGCACACACACACAGAGGACACCGTATATAGACAGCACACACACAGAGGACACTGTATATATAGACAGTACACAGAGAGGACACTGTATATAGACAGCACACACACAGAGGACACTGTATATAGACAGTACTAGACAGCACACACACACAGAGGACACTGTATATAGACAGCACACACACACAGAGGACACTGTATATAGACAGTACACACACACACAGGACACTGTATATAGACAGTACACACACACACAGGACACTGTATATAGACAGTACACACACAGAGGACACCGTATATAGACAGCACACACACACAGAGGACACCGTATATAGACAGCACACACACAGAGGACACTGTATATATAGACAGTACACACAGAGGACACTGTACATAGACAGCACACACACAGAGGACACTGTATATAGACAGTACACACAGAGGACACTGTATATAGACAGTACACAGACAGAGGACACTGTATATAGACAGCACACACACAGAGGACACTGTATATAGACAGTACACACAGAGGACACTGTATATAGACAGTACACACACACAGAGGACACTGTATATAGACAGTACACACAGAGGACACTGTATATAGACAGCACACACACAGAGGACACTGTATATAGACAGCACACACACACAGGACACTGTATATAGACAGTACACACACACAGGACACTGTATATAGACAGCACACACACAGGACACTGTATATAGACAGTACACACACAGAGGACACTGTATATAGACAGCACACACACAGGACACTGTATATAGACAGTACACACACACACAGAGGACACTGTATATAGACAGCACACACACAGAGGACACTGTATATAGACAGCACACACACAGAGGACACTGTATATAGACAGCACACACACAGGACACTGTATATAGACAGTACACACACAGAGGACACTGTATATAGACAGTACACACACAGAGGACACCGTATATAGACAGCACACACACACAGAGGACACCGTATATAGACAGCACACACACAGAGGACACTGTATATATAGACAGTACACAGAGAGGACACTGTATATAGACAGCACACACACAGAGGACACTGTATATAGACAGTACTAGACAGCACACACACACAGAGGACACTGTATATAGACAGCACACACACACAGAGGACACTGTATATAGACAGTACACACACACACAGGACACTGTATATAGACAGTACACACACACACAGGACACTGTATATAGACAGTACACACACACACAGGACACTGTATATAGACAGTACACACACACACAGGACACTGTATATAGACAGTACACACACACACAGGACACTGTATATAGACAGTACACACACAGAGGACACCGTATATAGACAGCACACACACACAGAGGACACCGTATATAGACAGCACACACACACAGAGGACACCGTATATAGACAGCACACACACAGAGGACACTGTATATATAGACAGTACACACAGAGGACACTGTACATAGACAGCACACACACAGAGGACACTGTATATAGACAGTACTAGACAGCACACACACACAGAGGACACTGTATATAGACAGCACACACACACAGAGGACACTGTATATAGACAGTACACACACACAGGACACTGTATATAGACAGTACACACACACACAGGACACTGTATATAGACAGTACACACACACAGAGGACACTGTATATAGACAGTACACACACACAGAGGACACTGTATATAGACAGTACACACACACAGAGGACACTGTATATAGACAGTACACACACACAGAGGACACTGTATATAGACAGTACACACACACAGAGGACACTGTATATAGACAGTACACACACACAGAGGACACTGTATATAGACAGTACACACACACAGAGGACACTGTATATAGACAGTATACACACACAGAGGACACTGTATATAGACAGCACACACACAGAGGACACCGTATATAGACAGCACACACACAGAGGACACCGTATATAGACAGCACACACACAGAGGACACCGTATATAGACAGCACACACACAGAGGACACCGTATATAGACAGCACACACACAGAGGACACCGTATATAGACAGCACACACACAGAGGACACCGTATATAGACAGCACACACACAGAGGACACTGTATATAGACAGCACACACACAGAGGACACTGTATATAGACAGCACACACACAGAGGACACTGTATATAGACAGTACACACAGAGGACACTGTATATAGACAGTACACACAGAGGACACTGTATATAGACAGTACACAGACAGAGGACACTGTATATAGACAGCACACACACAGAGGACACTGTATATAGACAGTACACACAGAGGACACTGTATATAGACAGTACACACACACAGAGGACACTGTATATAGACAGTACACACAGAGGACACTGTATATAGACAGCACACACACAGAGGACACTGTATATAGACAGCACACACACAGAGGACACTGTATATAGACAGCACACACACAGAGGACACTGTATATAGACAGCACACACACAGAGGACACTGTATATAGACAGCACACACACAGGACACTGTATATAGACAGTACACACACAGAGGACACTGTATATAGACAGTACACACACAGAGGATACTGTATATAGACAGTACACACACAGAGGACACCGTATATAGACAGCACACACACACAGAGGACACCGTATATAGACAGCACACACACAGAGGACACTGTATATATAGACAGTACACAGAGAGGACACTGTATATAGACAGTACACACACACAGAGGACACTGTATATAGACAGTACACACAGAGGACACTGTATATAGACAGCACACACACAGAGGACACTGTATATAGACAGCACACACACAGAGGACACTGTATATAGACAGTACACACAGGACACTGTATATAGACAGTACACACAGGACACTGTATATAGACAGTACACACACAGAGGACACTGTATATAGACAGCACACACACAGGACACTGTATATAGACAGTACACACACACACAGAGGACACTGTATATAGACAGCACACACACAGAGGACACTGTATATAGACAGCACACACACAGAGGACACTGTATATAGACAGCACACACACAGGACACTGTATATAGACAGTACACACACAGAGGACACTGTATATAGACAGTACACACACAGAGGACACCGTATATAGACAGTACACACACAGAGGACACCGTATATAGACAGCACACACACACAGAGGACACCGTATATAGACAGCACACACACAGAGGACACTGTATATATAGACAGTACACAGAGAGGACACTGTATATAGACAGCACACACACAGAGGACACTGTATATAGACAGTACACACAGAGGACACTGTATATAGACAACAAACACACAGAGGACAATGTATATAGACAGTACACACACACACACACAGAGGACACCGCATATAGACAGCACACACACAGAGGACACCGTATATAGACAGCACACACACAGAGGACAATGTATATAGACAGCAAACACACAGAGGACACTGTATATAGACAGTACACACAGAGGACACTGTGTATAGACAGTACACACAGAGGACACTGTATATAGACAGTACACAGACAGAGGACACTGTATATAGATAGTACACACAGAAATGGTGCACGAGGGTCCTGTGTGAGAACGGAGCTCAACCTTTCCTGCCATCGACAATTTTCATTTTAGTGCTTCGGATTTTTCCTCTTAGAGCCAGACTTTTTATTCCTCCATCATCACAGATGTACGAGGGCTCGTTGCTGCGCTGTAGGATTTATCGGGGTCATTTTGGGGCACAGACGACGTCATCATCGCTTTTTTACAAACTTTGGTGGAGATTCAGCGACAAGAAAAATTATTCTGGCTTTTCTATATTTTTTTCTTTTCTATTTTCAGTGATCAAACTTTTTTTGGAAACAATAATAAAGAAATAAAAATGCGGATTTGTGCTGTTTGTGTTGTGAAATCGGGGGGAGGGATTGAAAACTTATTATTTATTTTTTTTATATTTTTAAAAACTTTTATTACTTTTCCCTTTATTGTTTGGCCCCGGAGACCCAACCCCGCGACCACTGACCCTGCAGCGCTGCCACCTATCCGGCCAAGGGCGGGACTTATAGTTGTGGCAGCTGCAGGGGAGGATGGAGGGCAGTGCAGCCTATCCGCACAGTGGGCATACATCGTGGGGGGCACGAGAGGCGTTGAAACGGATATCACCCTGGATCGCAACATTAAAAACGGTTAAAGAGCAAATAAACTTCTGTACATTGTTTTACCTCTTTAATCCCCTCCAGGACTCTGCTCCGCACGTCTTTTGAGGGATCAGTGAGGGGTCTCCGGACCCCCATTGATTTGAAGGGAATTAAAGGACCAAAATTATATATATATATATATATATATATATATATATATATATATATATATATATATATATATACATACATATACATACAATATGAATCTTCTGTTGTTTTGTGTATACAGCTCCTCTGCAGATGAATGCGTATCCATAGTAAACTACAAAGCAGTCGGTGATCTGACCTCGCAGTCATGACAGAAGAGTCATGTGTCACTACAGGGGGCTGCTGGGTAGCCTGTAACCATGGATACCCACACTTCCGCACTGGAGCTGTGTACACTAAATAGATTTTCCACAAAGTTGCTTCCTTTTATGCTCCATCTGTGGTGCGGACCCTCATACACAGGACTTGTGGGGGTGACAGAGGTCAAATCCATGGCGATAGGTCAAAGATGGGACGCCCCTGTATATACGCTGTTTGGGGGCTTCTCACTTCAAGATTCTGCTCCCCTAGCACAGGACCAGTAATGGGGGCACTGGGGGCGGAGAGGAGGAGCAGAACGACCAAGACGGCGATCTTCGTGGCCCGAAAACACGGATCACATCACAAGATCAGAGGCGCCTTCCCCCTGCGCTGGGTCTGCGGATCAGCGGCGCCTCCTCCTCCGCTGGGTCTGCGGATCAGCGGCGCCGCCTCCTCCGCTGGGTCTGCGGATCAGCGGCGCCGCCTCCTCCGCTGGGTCTGCGGATCAGCGACGCCTCCCCCTGCGCTGGGTCTGCGGATCAGCGGCGCCTCCTCCTCCGCTGGGTCTGCGGATCAGCGGCGCCTCCTCCTCCGCTGGGTCTGCGGATCAGCGGCGCCTCCTCCTCCGCTGGGTCTGCGGATCAGCGGCGCCGCCTCCTCCGCTGGGTCTGCGGATCAGCGACGCCTCCCCCTGCGCTGGGTCTGCGGATCAGCGGCGCCTCCTCCTCCGCTGGGTCTGCGGATCAGCGGCGCCTCCTCCTCCGCTGGGTCTGCGGATCAGCGGAGCCTCCTCCTCCGCTGGGTCTGCGGATCAGCGGCGCCGCCTCCTCCGCTGGGTCTGGGACAAGGTTTCCTATCACTAACGCCACTGACCACAAGCAGAGATTATAATAAAGGTATAAAATGTGTATTACAAAGCAGCAGAAGGGTTAACACCGGCACAAAAGCATCAAAGTCAGGAAATCACAGAGCAGAGAGGACCCCACAGGAGGCTGCCCGGGACCACCGCGGATCCGGCCCTATACCTCAGACACATGCAGGACAAACCCCGGGCCGCCAGGCTGACATCTTACTGCACCCACCGGTAGTCAGAGACTGGAGGAAGGAGAACAAAGATGGCAGCGACTGTACAGGAAGAAACTACAACGAATCTGTCACTGCCCTCTACCGGCTGAAATACATCATCACTGCGCCCTCTACTGGCTGTATTACATCACTGCGCCCTCTGCTGGCTGTATTACATCACTGCGCCCTCTCCTGGCTGTATTACATCACGCGCCCTCTGCTGGCTGTATTACATCACTGCGCCCTCTGCTGCCTGTATTACATCACTGCGCCCTCTGATGGCTGTATTACAATCACTGCGCCCTCCGCTGACTGTATTACATCACTGCGCCCTCTGATGGCTGTATTACATCACTGCGCACTCTGCGGGCTGTATTACATCACTGCGCCCTCTGCTGGCTGTATTACATCACTGCGCTCTCAGCTGGCTGTATTACATCACTGCGCCCTCCGCTGACTGTATTACATCACTGCGCTCTCCGCTGGCTGTATATTACATCACTGCGCCCTCCGCTGGCTGTATTACATCAATGTGCCCTCCGCTGGCTGTATTACATCACTGCGCCCTCCGCTGGCTGTATTACATCACTGCGCCCTCCGCTGGCTGTATTACATCACTGCGCTCTCCGCTGGCTGTATTACATCTCTGCGCCCTCCGCTGGCTGTATTACATTACTCCGCCCTCCGCTGGCTGTATGACATCACTGCGCCCTCCGCTGGCTGTATGACATCACTGCGCTCTCCGCTGGCTCTATTACATCACTGCGCCCTCTGCGGGCTGTATTACATCACTGCGCCCTCCGCTGGCTGTATTACATCACTGCGCCCTCTGCGGGCTCTATTACATCACTGCGCCCTCTGCGGGCTCTATTACATCACTGCGCCCTCTGCTGGCTGTATTACATCACTGCACCCTCTGCTGGCTGTATTGCATCACTGCGCCCTCCGCTGGCTGTATTACATAACTGCGCCCTCCGCTGGCTGTATTACATCACTGCGCCCTCCACTGGCTGTATTACATCACTGCGCCCTCCGCTGGCTGTATTACATCACTGCGCCCTCTGCGGGCTCTATTACATCACTGCGCCCTCTGCGGGCTCTATTACATCACTGCGCCCTCTGCGGGCTCTATTACATCACTGCGCCCTCTGTGGGCTCTATTACATCACTGCGCCCTCTGCTGGCTGTATTAGAATCATAGAATCATAGAATCATAGAATGTTAGAGTTGGAAGGGACCTCCTGGGTCATCTGGTCCAACCCCCTGCTCAAAGCAGGATTCACTAGATCATCTCAGACAGATGTCTGTCCAGCCTCTGTTTGAAGACGTCCATTGAAGGGGAACTCACCACCTCTCGTGGCAGCCTGTTCCACTCATTAATCACCCTAACTGTCAAAAAGTTTTTTCTAATATCTAATCTGTGTCTCCTCCCATTTAGTTTCATCCCATTGCTTCTAGTCTTTCCTTGTGCAAATGAGAATCACTGCACCCTCCGCTGGCTGTATTACATCACTGCGCCCTCTGATGGCTGTATTACATCACTGCGCCCTCCGCTGGCTGTATTACATCACCGCGCTCTCCGCTGGCTGTATTATATCACTGCGCCCTCTGCTGGCTGTATTATACATCACTGCGCCCTCCGCTGGCTGTATTACATCACTGCGCTCTCCGCTGGCTGTATTACATCACTGCGCCCTCCGCTGGCTGTATTACATCACTGCGCCCTCCGCTGACTATTACAACACTGCGCTCTCCGCTGGCTGTATATTACATCACTGCGCCCTCCGCTGGCTGTATTACATCACTGCGCTCTCCGCTGGCTGTATATTACATCACTGCGCCCTCCGCTGGCTGTATTACATCAATGCGCCCTCCGCTGGCTGTATTACATCACTGCGCCCTCCGCTGGCTGTATTACATCACTGCGCCCTCCGCTGGCTGTATTACATCACTGCGCCCTCCGCTGACTGTATTACATCACTGCGCTCTCCGCTGGCTGTATTACATCTCTGCGCCCTCCGCTGGCTGTATTACATTACTCCGCCCTCCGCTGGCTGTATGACATCACTGCGCTCTCCGCTGGCTGAATGACATCACTGCGCTCTCCGCTGGCTGTATTATATCACTGTGCCCTCTGCTGGCTGTATTACATCACTGCGCCCTCTGCTGACTTTATTACATCTCTGCGCCCTCCGCTGCTGTATTACATCACTGCGCCCTCTGTTGGCAGTATTACATCACTGCGCCCTCCGCTGGCTGTATTGCATCACTGCGCCCTCCGCTGGCTGTATTACATAACTGCGCCCTCCGCTGGCTGTATTACATCACTGCGTCCTCTGCTGGCGGTATTACATCACTGCGCCCTCTGATGGCTGTATTACATCACTGCGCCATCTGCGGGCTGTATTACATCACTGCGCCCTCTGCTGGCTGTATTACATCACTGCGCTCTCAGCTGGCTGTATTACATCACTGCGCCCTCCGCTGGCTGTATTACATCACTGCGCCCTCCGCTGGCTGTATTACATCAATGCGCCCTCTGCTGGCTGTATTACATCACTGCGCTCTCAGCTGGCTGTATTACATCACTGCGCCCTCCGCTGGCTGTATTACATCACTGCGCCCTCCGCTGGCTGTATTACATCACTGCGCCCTCCGCTGGCTGTATTACATCACTGCGCCCTCCGCTGGCTGTATTACATCACTGCGCCCTCCGCTGGCTGTATTACATCACTGCGCTCTCCGCTGGCTGTATGACATCACTGCGCTCTCCGCTGGCTGTATTATATCACTGTGCCCTCCGCTGACTTTATTACATCTCTGCGCCCTCCGCTGGCTGTATTACATCACTACGCCCTCCGCTGGCTGTATTACATCACTGCGCCCTCCGCTGGCTGTATTACATCACTGCGCTCTCCGCTGCTGTATTACATCACTGCGCCCTCTGCTGGCTGTATTACATCACTGCGCCCTCTGCTGGCTGTAATACATAACTGCGCCCTCTGTTGGCAGTATTACATCACTGCGCCCTCCGCTGGCTGTATTGCATCACTGCGCCCTCCGCTGGCTGTATTACATAACTGCGCCCTCCGCTGGCTGTATTACATCACTGCGCCCTCCGCTGGCTGTATTACATCACTGCGCCCTCCGCTGGCTGTATTACATCACTGCGCCCTCTGCTGACTGTATTACATCACTGCGCCCTCCGCTGGCTGTATTACATCCCTGCGCCCTCCGCTGGCTGTATTACATCACTGCGCCCTCTGCTGGCTGTGTTACATAACTGCGCCCTCTGCTGGCTGTATTACATCACTGCGCCCTCCGCTGGCTGTATTACATCACTGCGCCCTCTGCTGGCTGTATTACATAACTGCGCTCTCAGCTGGCTGTATTACATCACTGCGCCCTCCGCTGGCTGTATTACATCACTGCGCCCTCCGCTGGCTGTATTACATCACTGCGCCCTCTGCGGGCTCTATTACATCACTACGCCCTCTGCTGGCTGTATTACATCACTGCGCCCTCCGCTGGCTGTATTACATCACTGCGCCCTCCGCTGGCTGTATTGCATCACCGCGCTCTCCGCTGGCTGTATTATATCACTGCGCCCTCTGCTGGCTGTATTATACATCACTGCGCCCTCCGCTGGCTGTATTACATCACTGCGCTCTCCGCTGGCTGTATTACATCACTGCGCCCTCCACTGGCTGTATTACATCACTGCGCTCTCCACTGGCTGTATTACATCACTGCGCCCTCCGCTGGCTGTATTACATCAATGCGCCCTCCGCTGACTGTATTACATCAATGCGCCCTCCGCTGGCTGTATTACATCACTGCGCCCTCCGCTGGCTGTATTACATCACTGCGCCCTCCGCTGGCTGTATTACATCTCTGCGCCCTCCGCTGGCTGTATTACATTACTCCGCCCTCCGCTGGCTGTATGACATCACTGCGCTCTCCGCTGGCTGTATGACATCACTGCGCTCTCCGCTGGCTGTATTACATCACTGCGCCTTCTGCTGGCTGTATTATATCACTGTGCCCTCCGCTGACTTTATTACATCTCTGCGCCCTCCGCTGGCTGTATTACATCACTACGCCCTCCGCTGGCTGTATTACATCACTGCGCCCTCCGCTGGCTGTATTACATCACTGCGCTCTCCGCTGCTGTATTTCATCACTGCGCCCTCTGCTGGCTGTATTACATCACTGCGCCCTCTGCTGGCTGTAATACATAACTGCGCACTCTGTTGGCAGTATTACATCACTGCGCCCTCCGCTGGCTGTATTGCATCACTGCGCCCTCCGCTGGCTGTATTACATAACTGCGCCCTCCGCTGGCTGTATTACATCACTGCGCCCTCCGCTGGCTGTATTACATCACTGCGCCCTCTGCTGGCTGTATTACATCACTGCGCTCTCAGCTGGCTGTATTACATCACTGCGCCCTCCGCTGGCTGTATTACATCCCTGCGCCCTCCGCTGGCTGTATTACATCACTGCGCCCTCTGCTGGCTGTATTACATCACTGCGCCCTCTGCGGGCTGTATTACATCACGGCGCCCTCTGCTGGCTGTATTACATCACTGCGCTCTCAGCTGGCTGTATTACATCACTGTGCCCTCCGCTGGCTGTATTACATCACTGCGCCCTCCGCTGGCTGTATTACATCACTGCGCACTCTGCGGGCTCTATTACATCACTGCGCCCTCTGCTGGCTGTATTACATCACTGCGCCCTCCACTGGCTGTATTACATCACTGCGCCCTCCGCTGTCTGTATTGCATCACCGCGCTCTCCGCTGGCTGTATTATATCACTGCGCCCTCTGCTGGCTGTATTATACATCACTGCGCCCTCCGCTGGCTGTATTACATCACTGCGCTCTCCGCTGGCTGTATTACATCACTGCGCCCTCCGCTGGCTGTATTACATCACTGCGCTCTCCGCTGGCTGTATTACATCACTGCGCCCTCCGCTGGCTGTATTACATCAATGCGCCCTCCGCTGACTGTATTACATCAATGCGCCCTCCGCTGGCTGTATTACATCACTGCGCCCTCCGCTGGCTGTATTACATCACTGCGCCCTCCGCTGGCTGTATTACATCACTGCGCTCTCCGCTGGCTGTATTACATCTCTGCGCCCTCCGCTGGCTGTATTACATCACTCCGCCCTCCGCTGGCTGTATGACATAACTGCGCTCTCCGCTGGCTGTATGAAATCACTGCGCTCTCCGCTGGCTGTATTATATCACTGCGCCCTCCGCTGGCTGTATTACATCACTGCGCCCTCCGCTGGCTGTATTACATCACTGCGCTCTCCGCTGGCTGTATTACATCTCTGCGCCCTCCGCTGGCTGTATTACATCACTCCGCCCTCCGCTGGCTGTATGACATAACTGCGCTCTCCGCTGGCTGTATGACATCACTGCGCTCTCCGCTGGCTGTATTATATCACTGCGCCCTCCGCTGACTTTATTACATGTCTGCGCCCTTCGCTGGCTGTATTACATCACTACGCCCTCCGCTGGCTGTATTACATCACTGCGCCCTCTGCGGGCTGTATTACATCACTGCGCCCTCTGCTGGCTGAATTACATCACTGCGCTCTCAGCTGGCTGTATTACATCACTGCGCCCTCCGCTGGCTGTATTACATCACTGCGCCCTCCGCTGGCTGTATTACATCACTGCGCCCTCTGCGGGCTCTATTACATCACTGCGCCCTCTGCTGGCTGTATTACATCACTGCGCCCTCCGCTGGCTGTATTACATCACTGCGACCTCCGCTGGCTGTATTGCATCACCGCGCTCTCCGCTGGCTGTATTATATCACTGCGCCCTCTGCTGGCTGTATTATACATCACTGCGCCCTCCGCTGGCTGTATTACATCACTGCGCTCTCCGCTGGCTGTATTACATCACTGCGCCCTCCGCTGGCTGTATTACATCACTACGCTCTCCGCTGGCTGTATTACATCACTGCGCACTCCGCTGGCTGTATTACATCAATGCGCCCTCCGCTGACTGTATTACATCAATGCGCCCTCCGCTGGCTGTATTACATCACTGCGCCCTCCGCTGGCTGTATTACATCACTGCGCCCTCCGCTGGCTGTATTACATCACTGCGCTCTCCGCTGGCTGTATTACATCTCTACGCCCTCCGCTGGCTGTATTACATCACTCCGCCCTCCGCTGGCTGTATGACATAACTGCGCTCTCCGCTGGCTGTATGACATCACTGCGCTCTCCGCTGGCTGTATTATATCACTGCGCCCTCCGCTGACTTTATTACATCTCTGCGCCCTTCGCTGGCTGTATTACATCCCTACGCCCTCCGCTGGCTGTATTACATCACTGCGCCCTCCGCTGGCTGTATTACATCACTGCGCCCTCCGCTGGCTGTATTACATCACTGCGCTCTCCGCTGGCTGTATTACATCACTGCGCCCTCCGCTGGCTGTATTACATCACTGAGCTCTCCACTGGCTGTATTACATCACTGCGCTCTCCGCTGGCTGTATTACATCACTGCGCCCTCCGCTGGCTGTATTACATCACTGCGCCCTCCGCTGGCTGTATTACATCACTGCGCCCTCCGCTAGCTGTATTACATCACTGCGCCCTCCGCTGGCTGTATTACATCACTACACCCTCTGCTGGCTGTATTACATCACTGCGCCCTCTGATGGCTGTATTACATCACTGCGCCCTCTGCTGGCTGTATTACATCACTGCGCTCTCCGCTGGCTGTATTACATCACTGCACCCTCTGCTGGCTGTATTACATCACTGCGCCCTCTGCTGGCTGTATTACATCACTGCGCCCTCCGCTGGCTGTATTACATCACTGCGCTCTCCGCTGACTGTATTACATCACTGCGCTCTCCGCTGGCTGTATATTACATCACTGCGCCCTCCGCTGGCTGTATTACATCAATGCGCCCTCAGCTGACTGTATTACATCACTGCGCCCTTCGCTGACTGTATTACATCACTGCGCCCTCCGCTGGCTGTATTACATCACTGCGCCCTCTGCTGGCTGTATTACATCACTGCGCCCTCCACTGACTGTATTACATCACTGCGCCCTCCGCTGACTGTATTACATCACTGCGCCCTCCACTAGCTGTATTACATCACTGCGCCCTCTGCTGGCTGTATTAAATCACTGCGCCCTCTGCTGGCTGTATTACATGACGGCGCCCTCCGCTGGCTGTATTACATCACTGCGCCCTCCGCTGGCTGTATTACATCACTGCGCCCTCTGCTGGCTGTATTACATCACTGCGCCCTCTGCTGGCTGTATTACATCACTGCGCCCTCCGCTGGCTGTATTACATCACTGCGCCCTCTGCTGTCTGTCTGTATTCTATCACTGCGGCCTCTGCTGGCTGTATTACATCACTGCGCCCTCTGCTGGCTGTCTTACATCACTGCGCCCTCTGCTGGCTGTATTACAACACTGCGCCCTCTGCTGGCTGTATTACATCACTGCGCCCTCCGCTGGCTATATTACATCACTGCGCCCTCTGCTGGCTGTATTACATCTCTGCGCTCTCCGCTGGCTGTATTACATCAATGCGCCCTCCGCTGGCTGTATTACATCACTGCGCCCTCTGCTGGCTGTATTAACATCACTGCTCCCTCTGCTGGCTGTATTACATCACTGCGCCCTCTGCTGGCTGTATTACATCACTGCGCCCTCCGTTGGCTGTATTACATCACTGCGCCCTCCGCTGGCTGTATTACATCACTCCGCCCTCTGCTGGCTGTATGACATCACTGCGCTTTCCGCTGGCTGTATGACATCACTGCGCTCTCCGCTGGCTGTATTATATCACTGCGCCCTCCGCTGACTGTATTACATCTCTGCGCCCTGCGCTGGCTGTATTACATCACTACGCCCTCCGTTGGCTGTATTACATCCCTACGCCCTCCTCTGGCTGTATTACATCACTGCGCCCTCCGCTGGCTGTATTACATCACTGCGCCCTCCGCTGGCTGTATTACATCACTGCGCCCTCCGCTGGCTGTATTACATCACTGCGCTCTCCGCTGGCTGTATCACATCACTGAGCCCTCCGCTGGCTGTATTACATCACTGAGCTCTCCACTGGCTGTATTACATCACTGCGCCCTCTGTTGGCAGTATTACATCACTGCGCTCTCCGCTGGCTGTATTACATCACTGCGCCCTCCGCTGGCTGTATTACATCACTGCGCCCTCCGCTAGCTGTATTACATCACTGCGCCCTCCGCTGGCTGTATTACATCACTGCACCCTCTGCTGGCTGTATTACATCAATGCGCCCTCTGATGGCTGTATTACATCACTGCGCCCTCTGCTGGCTGTATTACATCACTGCGCTCTACACTGGCTGTATTACATCACTGCACCCTCTGCTGGCTGTATTACATCACTGCGCCCTCCGCTGGCTGTATTACATCACTGCTCTCTCCGCTGGCTGTATTACATCACTGCGCTCTCCGCTGGCTGTATATTACATCACTGCGCCCTCCGCTGGCTGTATTACATCAATGCGCCCTCAGCTGACTGTATTACATCACTGCGCCCTTCGCTGACTGTATTACATCACTGCGCCCTCCGCTGACTGTATTACATCACTGCGCCCTCCGCTGGCTGTATTAAATCACTGCGCCCTCTGCTGGCTGTCTTACATCACTGCGCCCTCCGCTGGCTCTATTACATCACTGCGCCCTTCGCTGGCTATATTACATCATTGCGCCCTCTGCTGGCTGTATTACATCTCTGCGCTCTCCGCTGGCTGTATTACATCACTGCGCCCTTTGCTGGCTGTATTACATCACTGCGCCCTCTGCTGGCTGTATTACATCACTGCGCCCTCCGCTGGCTATAGTACATCATTGCGCCCTCTGCTGGCTGTATTACATCTCTGCGCTCTCCGCTGGCTGTATTACATCACTGCGCTCTCCGCTGGCTGTATATTACATCACTGCGCCCTCCGCTGGCTGTATTACATCAATGCGCCCTCAGCTGACTGTATTACATCACTGCGCCCTTCGCTGACTGTATTACATCACTGCGCCCTCGGCTGACTGTATTACATCACTGCGCCCTCCGCTGGCTGTATTAAATCACTGCGCCCTCTGCTGGCTGTATTACATCACTGCACCCTCCGCTGGCTGTATTACATCACTGCGCCCTCCGCTGGCTGTATTACATCTCTGCGCCCTATGCTGGCTGTATTACATCACTGCGCCCTCCGCTGACTGTATTACATCACTGCGCCCTCCGCTGACTGTATTACGTCACTGCGCCCTCCACTAGCTGTATTACATCACTGCGCCCTCTGCTGGCTGCATTAAATCACTGCGTCCTCTGCTGGCTGTATTACATGACTGCGCCCTCCGCTGGCTGTATTACATCACTGCGCCCTCCGCTGGCTGTATTACATCACTGCGCCCTCCGCTGGCTATATTACATCTCTGCGCCCTCCGCTGACTGTATTACATCACTGCGCCCTCCGCTGACTGTATTACATCACTGCGCCCTCCACTAGCTGTATTACATCACTGCGCCCTCTGCTGGCTGTATTAAATCACTGCGCCCTCTGCTGGCTGTATTACATGACTGCGCCCTCCGCTGGCTGTATTACATCACTGAGCCCTCCGCTGGCTGTATTACATCACTGCGCCCTCTGCTGGCTGTATTACATCACTGCGCCCTCTGCTGGCTGTATTACATCACTGCGCCCTCTGCTGGCTGTATTACATCACTGCGCCCTCCGCTGGCTGTATTACATCACTGCGCCCTCTGCTGTCTGTATTCTATCACTGCGGCCTCTGCTAGCTGTATTACATCACTGCGCCCTCTGCTGGCTGTCTTACATCACTACGCCCTCTGCTGGCTGTATTACATCACTGCTCTCTCCGCTGGCTGTATTACATCACTGCGCTCTCCGCTGGCTGTATATTACATCACTGCGCCCTCCGCTGGCTGTATTACATCAATGCGCCCTCAGCTGACTGTATTACATCACTGCGCCCTTCGCTGACTGTATTACATCACTGCGCCCTCCGCTGACTGTATTACATCACTGCGCCCTCCGCTGGCTGTATTAAATCACTGCGCCCTCTGCTGGCTGTCTTACATCACTGCGCCCTCCGCTGGCTCTATTACATCACTGCGCCCTTCGCTGGCTATATTACATCATTGCGCCCTCTGCTGGCTGTATTACATCTCTGCGCTCTCCGCTGGCTGTATTACATCACTGCGCCCTTTGCTGGCTGTATTACATCACTGCGCCCTCTGCTGGCTGTATTACATCACTGCGCCCTCCGCTGGCTATAGTACATCATTGCGCCCTCTGCTGGCTGTATTACATCTCTGCGCTCTCCGCTGGCTGTATTACATCACTGCGCTCTCCGCTGGCTGTATATTACATCACTGCGCCCTCCGCTGGCTGTATTACATCAATGCGCCCTCAGCTGACTGTATTACATCACTGCGCCCTTCGCTGACTGTATTACATCACTGCGCCCTCGGCTGACTGTATTACATCACTGCGCCCTCCGCTGGCTGTATTAAATCACTGCGCCCTCTGCTGGCTGTATTACATCACTGCACCCTCCGCTGGCTGTATTACATCACTGCGCCCTCCGCTGGCTGTATTACATCTCTGCGCCCTATGCTGGCTGTATTACATCACTGCGCCCTCCGCTGACTGTATTACATCACTGCGCCCTCCGCTGACTGTATTACGTCACTGCGCCCTCCACTAGCTGTATTACATCACTGCGCCCTCTGCTGGCTGCATTAAATCACTGCGTCCTCTGCTGGCTGTATTACATGACTGCGCCCTCCGCTGGCTGTATTACATCACTGCGCCCTCCGCTGGCTGTATTACATCACTGCGCCCTCCGCTGGCTATATTACATCTCTGCGCCCTCCGCTGACTGTATTACATCACTGCGCCCTCCGCTGACTGTATTACATCACTGCGCCCTCCACTAGCTGTATTACATCACTGCGCCCTCTGCTGGCTGTATTAAATCACTGCGCCCTCTGCTGGCTGTATTACATGACTGCGCCCTCCGCTGGCTGTATTACATCACTGAGCCCTCCGCTGGCTGTATTACATCACTGCGCCCTCTGCTGGCTGTATTACATCACTGCGCCCTCTGCTGGCTGTATTACATCACTGCGCCCTCCGCTGGCTGTATTACATCACTGCGCCCTCTGCTGTCTGTATTCTATCACTGCGGCCTCTGCTGGCTGTATTACATCACTGCGCCCTCTGCTGGCTGTCTTACATCACTACGCCCTCTGCTGGCTGTATTACATCACTGCTCTCTCCGCTGGCTGTATTACATCACTGCGCTCTCCGCTGGCTGTATATTACATCACTGCGCCCTCCGCTGGCTGTATTA
>NW_027370355.1:0-36489 GCF_046119375.1 Phyllobates terribilis | reverse complement strand
TTATCATGCTAGGATTAACAGGAAAAAGCTAAAAATTTCAGAATTGCACCGTGCAATGTGGAGATATTACTGTTTGTGCATTTACAATATTCATTGATTTTTGCCATTGAAAAACATGTTTTTCATATACCAGAAATGTTTGAAGCTACTGACTGAATGAAAGGAGCTGGCATCTCACTCTCTTTGAATCTTCTTTATCATGCTAGGATTAACAGGAAAAAGCAAAAATTTCAGAATTGCACCTTGCAATGTGGAGATATTACTGTTTGTGCATTTACAATATTCATTGATTTTTGCCATTGAAAAACGTTTTTCATACCAGAAATGTTTGAAGCTACTGACTGAATGAAAGGAGCTGGCATCTCACTCTCTTTGAATCTTCTTTATCATGCTAGGATTAACAGGAAAAAGCTAAAAATTTCAGAATTGCACCGTGCAATGTGGAGATATTACTGTTTGTGCATTTACAATATTCATTGATTTTTGCCATTGAAAAACATGTTTTTCATATACCAGAAATGTTTGAAGCTACTGACTGAATGAAAGGAGCTGGCATCTCACTCTCTTTGAATCTTCTTTATCATGCTAGGATTAGCAGGAAAAAGCAAAAAATTTCAGAATTGCACCTTGCAATGTGGAGATATTACTGTTTGTGCATTTACAATATTCATTGATTTTTGCCATTGAAAAACATGTTTTTCATATACCAGAAATGTCTGAAGCTACTGACTGAATGAAAGGAGCTGGCATCTCACTCTCTTTGAATCTTCTTTATCATGCTCGGATTAACAGGAAAAAGCTAAAAATTTCAGAATTGCACCTTGCAATGTGGAGATATTACTGTTTGTGCATTTACAATATTCATTGATTTTTGCCATTGAAAAACATGTTTTTCATATACCAGAAATGTTTGAAGCTACTGACTGAATGAAAGGAGCTGGCATCTCACTCTCTTTGAATCTTCTTTATCATGCTAGGATTAACAGGAAAAAGCAAAAAATTTCAGAATTGCACCTTGCAATGTGGAGATATTACTGTTTGTGCATTTACAATATTCATTGATTTTTGCCATTGAAAAACATGTTTTTCATATACCAGAAATGTTTGAAGCTACTGACTGAATGAAAGGAGCTGGCATCTCACTCTCTTTGAATCTTCTTTATCATGCTACGATTAACAGGAAAAAGCTAAAAATTTCAGAATTGCACCGTGCAATGTGGAGATATTACTGTTTGTGCATTTACAATATTCATTGATTTTTGCCATTGAAAAACATGTTTTTCATATACCAGAAATGTTTGAAGCTACTGACTGAATGAAAGGAGCTGGCATCTCACTCTCTTTGAATCTTCTTTATCATGCTAGGATTAACAGGAAAAAGCAAAAAATTTCAGAATTGCACCTTGCAATGTGGAGATATTACTGTTTGTGCATTTACAATATTCATTGATTTTTGCCATTGAAAAACGTCCAGAAATGTTTGAAGCTACTGACTGAATGAAAGGAGCTGGCATCTCACTCTCTTTGAATCTTCTTTATCATGCTAGGATTAACAGGAAAAAGCTAAAAATTTCAGAATTGCACCGTGCAATGTGGAGATATTACTGTTTGTGCATTTACAATATTCATTGATTTTTGCCATTGAAAAACATGTTTTTCATATACCAGAAATGTTTGAAGCTACTGACTGAATGAAAGGAGCTGGCATCTCACTCTCTTTGAATCTTCTTTATCATGCTAGGATTAGCAGGAAAAAGCAAAAAATTTCAGAATTGCACCTTGCAATGTGGAGATATTACTGTTTGTGCATTTACAATATTCATTGATTTTTGCCATTGAAAAACATGTTTTTCATATACCAGAAATGTCTGAAGCTACTGACTGAATGAAAGGAGCTGGCATCTCACTCTCTTTGAATCTTCTTTATCATGCTCGGATTAACAGGAAAAAGCTAAAAATTTCAGAATTGCACCGTGCAATGTGGAGATATTACTGTTTGTGCATTTACAATATTCATTGATTTTTGCCATTGAAAAACATGTTTTTCATATACCAGAAATGTTTGAAGCTACTGACTGAATGAAAGGAGCTGGCATCTCACTCTCTTTGAATCTTCTTTATCATGCTAGGATTAGCAGGAAAAAGCAAAAAATTTCAGAATTGCACCTTGCAATGTGGAGATATTACTGTTTGTGCATTTACAATATTCATTGATTTTTGCCATTGAAAAACATGTTTTTCATATACCAGAAATGTTTGAAGCTACTGACTGAATGAAAGGAGCTGGCATCTCACTCTCTTTGAATCTTCTTTATCATGCTAGGATTAGCAGGAAAAAGCAAAAAATTTCAGAATTGCACCTTGCAATGTGGAGATATTACTGTTTGTGCATTTACAATATTCATTGATTTTTGCCATTGAAAAACATGTTTTTCATATACCAGAAATGTTTGAAGCTACTGACTGAATGAAAGGAGCTGGCATCTCACTCTCTTTGAATCTTCTTTATCATGCTAGGATTAACAGGAAAAAGCTAAAAATTTCAGAATTGCACCGTGCAATGTGGAGATATTACTGTTTGTGCATTTACAATATTCATTGATTTTTGCCATTGAAAAACATGTTTTTCATATACCAGAAATGTTTGAAGCTACTGACTGAATGAAAGGAGCTGGCATCTCACTCTCTTTGAATCTTCTTTATCATGCTAGGATTAGCAGGAAAAAGCAAAAAATTTCAGAATTGCACCTTGCAATGTGGAGATATTACTGTTTGTGCATTTACAATATTCATTGATTTTTGCCATTGAAAAACATGTTTTTCATATACCAGAAATGTTTGAAGCTACTGACTGAATGAAAGGAGCTGGCATCTCACTCTCTTTGAATCTTCTTTATCATGCTAGGATTAACAGGAAAAAGCAAAAAATTTCAGAATTGCACCGTGCAATGTGGAGATATTACTGTTTGTGCATTTACAATATTCATTGATTTTTGCCATTGAAAAACATGTTTTTCATATACCAGAAATGTTTGAAGCTACTGACTGAATGAAAGGAGCTGGCATCTCACTCTCTTTGAATCTTCTTTATCATGCTAGGATTAACAGGAAAAAGCAAAAAATTTCAGTATTGCACCTTGCAATGTGAAGATATTACTGTTTGTGCATTTACAATATTCATTGATTTTTGCCATTGAAAAACATGTTTTTCATATACCAGAAATGTTTGAAGCTACTGACTGAATGAAAGGAGCTGGCATCTCACTCTCTTTGAATCTTCTTTATCATGCTAGGATTAACAGGAAAAAGCTAAAAATTTCAGAATTGCACCGTGCAATGTGGAGATATTACTGTTTGTGCATTTACAATATTCATTGATTTTTGCCATTGAAAAACATGTTTTTCATATACCAGAAATGTTTGAAGCTACTGACTGAATGAAAGGAGCTGGCATCTCACTCTCTTTGAATCTTCTTTATCATGCTAGGATTAGCAGGAAAAAGCAAAAAATTTCAGAATTGCACCTTGCAATGTGGAGATATTACTGTTTGTGCATTTACAATATTCATTGATTTTTGCCATTGAAAAACATGTTTTTCATATACCAGAAATGTTTGAAGCTACTGACTGAATGAAAGGAGCTGGCATCTCACTCTCTTTGAATCTTCTTTATCATGCTAGGATTAACAGGAAAAAGCTAAAAATTTCAGAATTGCACCGTGCAATGTGGAGATATTACTGTTTGTGCATTTACAATATTCATTGATTTTTGCCATTGAAAAACATGTTTTTCATATACCAGAAATGTTTGAAGCTACTGACTGAATGAAAGGAGCTGGCATCTCACTCTCTTTGAATCTTCTTTATCATGCTAGGATTAGCAGGAAAAAGCAAAAAATTTCAGAATTGCACCTTGCAATGTGGAGATATTACTGTTTGTGCATTTACAATATTCATTGATTTTTGCCATTGAAAAACATGTTTTTCATATACCAGAAATGTTTGAAGCTACTGACTGAATGAAAGGAGCTGGCATCTCACTCTCTTTGAATCTTCTTTATCATGCTAGGATTAACAGGAAAAAGCAAAAAATTTCAGAATTGCACCGTGCAATGTGGAGATATTACTGTTTGTGCATTTACAATATTCATTGATTTTTGCCATTGAAAAACATGTTTTTCATATACCAGAAATGTTTGAAGCTACTGACTGAATGAAAGGAGCTGGCATCTCACTCTCTTTGAATCTTCTTTATCATGCTAGGATTAGCAGGAAAAAGCAAAAAATTTCAGAATTGCACCTTGCAATGTGGAGATATTACTGTTTGTGCATTTACAATATTCATTGATTTTTGCCATTGAAAAACATGTTTTTCATATACCAGAAATGTTTGAAGCTACTGACTGAATGAAAGGAGCTGGCATCTCACTCTCTTTGAATCTTCTTTATCATGCTAGGATTAACAGGAAAAAGCAAAAAATTTCAGAATTGCACCTTGCAATGTGGAGATATTACTGTTTGTGCATTTACAATATTCATTGATTTTTGCCATTGAAAAACATGTTTTTCATATACCAGAAATGTTTGAAGCTACTGACTGAATGAAAGGAGCTGGCATCTCACTCTCTTTGAATCTTCTTTATCATGCTAGGATTAACAGGAAAAAGCTAAAAATTTCAGAATTGCACCGTGCAATGTGGAGATATTACTGTTTGTGCATTTACAATATTCATTGATTTTTGCCATTGAAAAACATGTTTTTCATATACCAGAAATGTTTGAAGCTACTGACTGAATGAAAGGAGCTGGCATCTCACTCTCTTTGAATCTTCTTTATCATGCTAGGATTAACAGGAAAAAGCAAAAAATTTCAGAATTGCACCTTGCAATGTGGAGATATTACTGTTTGTGCATTTACAATATTCATTGATTTTTGCCATTGAAAAACGTCCAGAAATGTTTGAAGCTACTGACTGAATGAAAGGAGCTGGCATCTCACTCTCTTTGAATCTTCTTTATCATGCTAGGATTAACAGGAAAAAGCTAAAAATTTCAGAATTGCACCGTGCAATGTGGAGATATTACTGTTTGTGCATTTACAATATTCATTGATTTTTGCCATTGAAAAACATGTTTTTCATATACCAGAAATGTTTGAAGCTACTGACTGAATGAAAGGAGCTGGCATCTCACTCTCTTTGAATCTTCTTTATCATGCTAGGATTAGCAGGAAAAAGCAAAAAATTTCAGAATTGCACCTTGCAATGTGGAGATATTACTGTTTGTGCATTTACAATATTCATTGATTTTTGCCATTGAAAAACATGTTTTTCATATACCAGAAATGTCTGAAGCTACTGACTGAATGAAAGGAGCTGGCATCTCACTCTCTTTGAATCTTCTTTATCATGCTCGGATTAACAGGAAAAAGCTAAAAATTTCAGAATTGCACCGTGCAATGTGGAGATATTACTGTTTGTGCATTTACAATATTCATTGATTTTTGCTATTGAAAAACATGTTTTTCATATACCAGAAATGTTTGAAGCTACTGACTGAATGAAAGGAGCTGGCATCTCACTCTCTTTGAATCTTCTTTATCATGCTAGGATTAGCAGGAAAAAGCAAAAAATTTCAGAATTGCACCTTGCAATGTGGAGATATTACTGTTTGTGCATTTACAATATTCATTGATTTTTGCCATTGAAAAACATGTTTTTCATATACCAGAAATGTCTGAAGCTACTGACTGAATGAAAGGAGCTGGCATCTCACTCTCTTTGAATCTTCTTTATCATGCTCGGATTAACAGGAAAAAGCTAAAAATTTCAGAATTGCACCGTGCAATGTGGAGATATTACTGTTTGTGCATTTACAATATTCATTGATTTTTGCCATTGAAAAACATGTTTTTCATATACCAGAAATGTTTGAAGCTACTGACTGAATGAAAGGAGCTGGCATCTCACTCTCTTTGAATCTTCTTTATCATGCTAGGATTAGCAGGAAAAAGCAAAAAATTTCAGAATTGCACCTTGCAATGTGGAGATATTACTGTTTGTGCATTTACAATATTCATTGATTTTTGCCATTGAAAAACATGTTTTTCATATACCAGAAATGTTTGAAGCTACTGACTGAATGAAAGGAGCTGGCATCTCACTCTCTTTGAATCTTCTTTATCATGCTAGGATTAGCAGGAAAAAGCAAAAAATTTCAGAATTGCACCTTGCAATGTGGAGATATTACTGTTTGTGCATTTACAATATTCATTGATTTTTGCCATTGAAAAACATGTTTTTCATATACCAGAAATGTTTGAAGCTACTGACTGAATGAAAGGAGCTGGCATCTCACTCTCTTTGAATCTTCTTTATCATGCTAGGATTAACAGGAAAAAGCTAAAAATTTCAGAATTGCACCGTGCAATGTGGAGATATTACTGTTTGTGCATTTACAATATTCATTGATTTTTGCCATTGAAAAACATGTTTTTCATATACCAGAAATGTTTGAAGCTACTGACTGAATGAAAGGAGCTGGCATCTCACTCTCTTTGAATCTTCTTTATCATGCTAGGATTAGCAGGAAAAAGCAAAAAATTTCAGAATTGCACCTTGCAATGTGGAGATATTACTGTTTGTGCATTTACAATATTCATTGATTTTTGCCATTGAAAAACATGTTTTTCATATACCAGAAATGTTTGAAGCTACTGACTGAATGAAAGGAGCTGGCATCTCACTCTCTTTGAATCTTCTTTATCATGCTAGGATTAACAGGAAAAAGCAAAAAATTTCAGAATTGCACCTTGCAATGTGGAGATATTACTGTTTGTGCATTTACAATATTCATTGATTTTTGCCATTGAAAAACATGTTTTTCATATACCAGAAATGTTTGAAGCTACTGACTGAATGAAAGGAGCTGGCATCTCACTCTCTTTGAATCTTCTTTATCATGCTACGATTAACAGGAAAAAGCTAAAAATTTCAGAATTGCACCGTGCAATGTGGAGATATTACTGTTTGTGCATTTACAATATTCATTGATTTTTGCCATTGAAAAACATGTTTTTCATATACCAGAAATGTTTGAAGCTACTGACTGAATGAAAGGAGCTGGCATCTCACTCTCTTTGAATCTTCTTTATCATGCTAGGATTAACAGGAAAAAGCAAAAAATTTCAGAATTGCACCTTGCAATGTGGAGATATTACTGTTTGTGCATTTACAATATTCATTGATTTTTGCCATTGAAAAACGTCCAGAAATGTTTGAAGCTACTGACTGAATGAAAGGAGCTGGCATCTCACTCTCTTTGAATCTTCTTTATCATGCTAGGATTAACAGGAAAAAGCTAAAAATTTCAGAATTGCACCGTGCAATGTGGAGATATTACTGTTTGTGCATTTACAATATTCATTGATTTTTGCCATTGAAAAACATGTTTTTCATATACCAGAAATGTTTGAAGCTACTGACTGAATGAAAGGAGCTGGCATCTCACTCTCTTTGAATCTTCTTTATCATGCTAGGATTAGCAGGAAAAAGCAAAAAATTTCAGAATTGCACCTTGCAATGTGGAGATATTACTGTTTGTGCATTTACAATATTCATTGATTTTTGCCATTGAAAAACATGTTTTTCATATACCAGAAATGTCTGAAGCTACTGACTGAATGAAAGGAGCTGGCATCTCACTCTCTTTGAATCTTCTTTATCATGCTCGGATTAACAGGAAAAAGCTAAAAATTTCAGAATTGCACCGTGCAATGTGGAGATATTACTGTTTGTGCATTTACAATATTCATTGATTTTTGCCATTGAAAAACATGTTTTTCATATACCAGAAATGTTTGAAGCTACTGACTGAATGAAAGGAGCTGGCATCTCACTCTCTTTGAATCTTCTTTATCATGCTAGGATTAGCAGGAAAAAGCAAAAAATTTCAGAATTGCACCTTGCAATGTGGAGATATTACTGTTTGTGCATTTACAATATTCATTGATTTTTGCCATTGAAAAACATGTTTTTCATATACCAGAAATGTTTGAAGCTACTGACTGAATGAAAGGAGCTGGCATCTCACTCTCTTTGAATCTTCTTTATCATGCTAGGATTAGCAGGAAAAAGCAAAAAATTTCAGAATTGCACCTTGCAATGTGGAGATATTACTGTTTGTGCATTTACAATATTCATTGATTTTTGCCATTGAAAAACATGTTTTTCATATACCAGAAATGTTTGAAGCTACTGACTGAATGAAAGGAGCTGGCATCTCACTCTCTTTGAATCTTCTTTATCATGCTAGGATTAACAGGAAAAAGCTAAAAATTTCAGAATTGCACCGTGCAATGTGGAGATATTACTGTTTGTGCATTTACAATATTCATTGATTTTTGCCATTGAAAAACATGTTTTTCATATACCAGAAATGTTTGAAGCTACTGACTGAATGAAAGGAGCTGGCATCTCACTCTCTTTGAATCTTCTTTATCATGCTAGGATTAGCAGGAAAAAGCAAAAAATTTCAGAATTGCACCTTGCAATGTGGAGATATTACTGTTTGTGCATTTACAATATTCATTGATTTTTGCCATTGAAAAACATGTTTTTCATATACCAGAAATGTTTGAAGCTACTGACTGAATGAAAGGAGCTGGCATCTCACTCTCTTTGAATCTTCTTTATCATGCTAGGATTAACAGGAAAAAGCAAAAAATTTCAGAATTGCACCGTGCAATGTGGAGATATTACTGTTTGTGCATTTACAATATTCATTGATTTTTGCCATTGAAAAACATGTTTTTCATATACCAGAAATGTTTGAAGCTACTGACTGAATGAAAGGAGCTGGCATCTCACTCTCTTTGAATCTTCTTTATCATGCTAGGATTAACAGGAAAAAGCAAAAAATTTCAGTATTGCACCTTGCAATGTGAAGATATTACTGTTTGTGCATTTACAATATTCATTGATTTTTGCCATTGAAAAACATGTTTTTCATATACCAGAAATGTTTGAAGCTACTGACTGAATGAAAGGAGCTGGCATCTCACTCTCTTTGAATCTTCTTTATCATGCTAGGATTAACAGGAAAAAGCTAAAAATTTCAGAATTGCACCGTGCAATGTGGAGATATTACTGTTTGTGCATTTACAATATTCATTGATTTTTGCCATTGAAAAACATGTTTTTCATATACCAGAAATGTTTGAAGCTACTGACTGAATGAAAGGAGCTGGCATCTCACTCTCTTTGAATCTTCTTTATCATGCTAGGATTAGCAGGAAAAAGCAAAAAATTTCAGAATTGCACCTTGCAATGTGGAGATATTACTGTTTGTGCATTTACAATATTCATTGATTTTTGCCATTGAAAAACATGTTTTTCATATACCAGAAATGTTTGAAGCTACTGACTGAATGAAAGGAGCTGGCATCTCACTCTCTTTGAATCTTCTTTATCATGCTAGGATTAACAGGAAAAAGCTAAAAATTTCAGAATTGCACCGTGCAATGTGGAGATATTACTGTTTGTGCATTTACAATATTCATTGATTTTTGCCATTGAAAAACATGTTTTTCATATACCAGAAATGTTTGAAGCTACTGACTGAATGAAAGGAGCTGGCATCTCACTCTCTTTGAATCTTCTTTATCATGCTAGGATTAGCAGGAAAAAGCAAAAAATTTCAGAATTGCACCTTGCAATGTGGAGATATTACTGTTTGTGCATTTACAATATTCATTGATTTTTGCCATTGAAAAACATGTTTTTCATATACCAGAAATGTTTGAAGCTACTGACTGAATGAAAGGAGCTGGCATCTCACTCTCTTTGAATCTTCTTTATCATGCTAGGATTAACAGGAAAAAGCAAAAAATTTCAGAATTGCACCGTGCAATGTGGAGATATTACTGTTTGTGCATTTACAATATTCATTGATTTTTGCCATTGAAAAACATGTTTTTCATATACCAGAAATGTTTGAAGCTACTGACTGAATGAAAGGAGCTGGCATCTCACTCTCTTTGAATCTTCTTTATCATGCTAGGATTAGCAGGAAAAAGCAAAAAATTTCAGAATTGCACCTTGCAATGTGGAGATATTACTGTTTGTGCATTTACAATATTCATTGATTTTTGCCATTGAAAAACATGTTTTTCATATACCAGAAATGTTTGAAGCTACTGACTGAATGAAAGGAGCTGGCATCTCACTCTCTTTGAATCTTCTTTATCATGCTAGGATTAACAGGAAAAAGCAAAAAATTTCAGAATTGCACCTTGCAATGTGGAGATATTACTGTTTGTGCATTTACAATATTCATTGATTTTTGCCATTGAAAAACATGTTTTTCATATACCAGAAATGTTTGAAGCTACTGACTGAATGAAAGGAGCTGGCATCTCACTCTCTTTGAATCTTCTTTATCATGCTAGGATTAACAGGAAAAAGCTAAAAATTTCAGAATTGCACCGTGCAATGTGGAGATATTACTGTTTGTGCATTTACAATATTCATTGATTTTTGCCATTGAAAAACATGTTTTTCATATACCAGAAATGTTTGAAGCTACTGACTGAATGAAAGGAGCTGGCATCTCACTCTCTTTGAATCTTCTTTATCATGCTAGGATTAACAGGAAAAAGCAAAAAATTTCAGAATTGCACCTTGCAATGTGGAGATATTACTGTTTGTGCATTTACAATATTCATTGATTTTTGCCATTGAAAAACGTCCAGAAATGTTTGAAGCTACTGACTGAATGAAAGGAGCTGGCATCTCACTCTCTTTGAATCTTCTTTATCATGCTAGGATTAACAGGAAAAAGCTAAAAATTTCAGAATTGCACCGTGCAATGTGGAGATATTACTGTTTGTGCATTTACAATATTCATTGATTTTTGCCATTGAAAAACATGTTTTTCATATACCAGAAATGTTTGAAGCTACTGACTGAATGAAAGGAGCTGGCATCTCACTCTCTTTGAATCTTCTTTATCATGCTAGGATTAGCAGGAAAAAGCAAAAAATTTCAGAATTGCACCTTGCAATGTGGAGATATTACTGTTTGTGCATTTACAATATTCATTGATTTTTGCCATTGAAAAACATGTTTTTCATATACCAGAAATGTCTGAAGCTACTGACTGAATGAAAGGAGCTGGCATCTCACTCTCTTTGAATCTTCTTTATCATGCTCGGATTAACAGGAAAAAGCTAAAAATTTCAGAATTGCACCGTGCAATGTGGAGATATTACTGTTTGTGCATTTACAATATTCATTGATTTTTGCTATTGAAAAACATGTTTTTCATATACCAGAAATGTTTGAAGCTACTGACTGAATGAAAGGAGCTGGCATCTCACTCTCTTTGAATCTTCTTTATCATGCTAGGATTAGCAGGAAAAAGCAAAAAATTTCAGAATTGCACCTTGCAATGTGGAGATATTACTGTTTGTGCATTTACAATATTCATTGATTTTTGCCATTGAAAAACATGTTTTTCATATACCAGAAATGTTTGAAGCTACTGACTGAATGAAAGGAGCTGGCATCTCACTCTCTTTGAATCTTCTTTATCATGCTAGGATTAGCAGGAAAAAGCAAGAAATTTCAGAATTGCACCTTGCAATGTGGAGATATTACTGTTTGTGCATTTACAATATTCATTGATTTTTGCCATTGAAAAACATGTTTTTCATATACCAGAAATGTTTGAAGCTACTGACTGAATGAAAGGAGCTGGCATCTCACTCTCTTTGAATCTTCTTTATCATGCTAGGATTAACAGGAAAAAGCTAAAAATTTCAGAATTGCACCGTGCAATGTGGAGATATTACTGTTTGTGCATTTACAATATTCATTGATTTTTGCCATTGAAAAACATGTTTTTCATATACCAGAAATGTTTGAAGCTACTGACTGAATGAAAGGAGCTGGCATCTCACTCTCTTTGAATCTTCTTTATCATGCTAGGATTAGCAGGAAAAAGCAAAAAATTTCAGAATTGCACCTTGCAATGTGGAGATATTACTGTTTGTGCATTTACAATATTCATTCATTTTTGCCATTGAAAAACATTTTTTTCATATACCAGAAATGTTTGAAGCTACTGACTGAATGAAAGGAGCTGGCATCTCACTCTCTTTGAATCTTCTTTATCATGCTAGGATTAACAGGAAAAAGCAAAAAATTTCAGAATTGCACCGTGCAATGTGGAGATATTACTGTTTGTGCATTTACAATATTCATTGATTTTTGCCATTGAAAAACATGTTTTTCATATACCAGAAATGTTTGAAGCTACTGACTGAATGAAAGGAGCTGGCATCTCACTCTCTTTGAATCTTCTTTATCATGCTAGGATTAACAGGAAAAAGCAAAAAATTTCAGTATTGCACCTTGCAATGTGAAGATATTACTGTTTGTGCATTTACAATATTCATTGATTTTTGCCATTGAAAAACATGTTTTTCATATACCAGAAATGTTTGAAGCTACTGACTGAATGAAAGGAGCTGGCATCTCACTCTCTTTGAATCTTCTTTATCATGCTAGGATTAACAGGAAAAAGCTAAAAATTTCAGAATTGCACCGTGCAATGTGGAGATATTACTGTTTGTGCATTTACAATATTCATTGATTTTTGCCATTGAAAAACATGTTTTTCATATACCAGAAATGTTTGAAGCTACTGACTGAATGAAAGGAGCTGGCATCTCACTCTCTTTGAATCTTCTTTATCATGCTAGGATTAGCAGGAAAAAGCAAAAAATTTCAGAATTGCACCTTGCAATGTGGAGATATTACTGTTTGTGCATTTACAATATTCATTGATTTTTGCCATTGAAAAACATGTTTTTCATATACCAGAAATGTTTGAAGCTACTGACTGAATGAAAGGAGCTGGCATCTCACTCTCTTTGAATCTTCTTTATCATGCTAGGATTAACAGGAAAAAGCTAAAAATTTCAGAATTGCACCGTGCAATGTGGAGATATTACTGTTTGTGCATTTACAATATTCATTGATTTTTGCCATTGAAAAACATGTTTTTCATATACCAGAAATGTTTGAAGCTACTGACTGAATGAAAGGAGCTGGCATCTCACTCTCTTTGAATCTTCTTTATCATGCTAGGATTAACAGGAAAAAGCTAAAAATTTCAGAATTGCACCGTGCAATGTGGAGATATTACTGTTTGTGCATTTACAATATTCATTGATTTTTGCCATTGAAAAACATGTTTTTCATATACCAGAAATGTTTGAAGCTACTGACTGAATGAAAGGAGCTGGCATCTCACTCTCTTTGAATCTTCTTTATCATGCTAGGATTAACAGGAAAAAGCAAAAAATTTCAGAATTGCACCTTGCAATGTGGAGATATTACTGTTTGTGCATTTACAATATTCATTGATTTTTGCCATTGAAAAACGTCCAGAAATGTTTGAAGCTACTGACTGAATGAAAGGAGCTGGCATCTCACTCTCTTTGAATCTTCTTTATCATGCTCGGATTAACAGGAAAAAGCTAAAAATTTCAGAATTGCACCGTGCAATGTGGAGATATTACTGTTTGTGCATTTACAATATTCATTGATTTTTGCCATTGAAAAACATGTTTTTCATATACCAGAAATGTTTGAAGCTACTGACTGAATGAAAGGAGCTGGCATCTCACTCTCTTTGAATCTTCTTTATCATGCTAGGATTAGCAGGAAAAAGCAAAAAATTTCAGAATTGCACCTTGCAATGTGGAGATATTACTGTTTGTGCATTTACAATATTCATTGATTTTTGCCATTGAAAAACATGTTTTTCATATACCAGAAATGTCTGAAGCTACTGACTGAATGAAAGGAGCTGGCATCTCACTCTCTTTGAATCTTCTTTATCATGCTCGGATTAACAGGAAAAAGCTAAAAATTTCAGAATTGCACCGTGCAATGTGGAGATATTACTGTTTGTGCATTTACAATATTCATTGATTTTTGCTATTGAAAAACATGTTTTTCATATACCAGAAATGTTTGAAGCTACTGACTGAATGAAAGGAGCTGGCATCTCACTCTCTTTGAATCTTCTTTATCATGCTAGGATTAGCAGGAAAAAGCAAAAAATTTCAGAATTGCACCTTGCAATGTGGAGATATTACTGTTTGTGCATTTACAATATTCATTGATTTTTGCCATTGAAAAACATGTTTTTCATATACCAGAAATGTTTGAAGCTACTGACTGAATGAAAGGAGCTGGCATCTCACTCTCTTTGAATCTTCTTTATCATGCTAGGATTAGCAGGAAAAAGCAAAAAATTTCAGAATTGCACCTTGCAATGTGGAGATATTACTGTTTGTGCATTTACAATATTCATTGATTTTTGCCATTGAAAAACATGTTTTTCATATACCAGAAATGTTTGAAGCTACTGACTGAATGAAAGGAGCTGGCATCTCACTCTCTTTGAATCTTCTTTATCATGCTAGGATTAACAGGAAAAAGCTAAAAATTTCAGAATTGCACCGTGCAATGTGGAGATATTACTGTTTGTGCATTTACAATATTCATTGATTTTTGCCATTGAAAAACATGTTTTTCATATACCAGAAATGTTTGAAGCTACTGACTGAATGAAAGGAGCTGGCATCTCACTATCTTTGAATCTTCTTTATCATGCTAGGATTAGCAGGAAAAAGCAAAAAATTTCAGAATTGCACCTTGCAATGTGGAGATATTACTGTTTGTGCATTTACAATATTCATTCATTTTTGCCATTGAAAAACATTTTTTTCATATACCAGAAATGTTTGAAGCTACTGACTGAATGAAAGGAGCTGGCATCTCACTCTCTTTGAATCTTCTTTATCATGCTAGGATTAACAGGAAAAAGCAAAAAATTTCAGAATTGCACCGTGCAATGTGGAGATATTACTGTTTGTGCATTTACAATATTCATTGATTTTTGCCATTGAAAAACATGTTTTTCATATACCAGAAATGTTTGAAGCTACTGACTGAATGAAAGGAGCTGGCATCTCACTCTCTTTGAATCTTCTTTATCATGCTAGGATTAGCAGGAAAAAGCAAAAAATTTCAGAATTGCACCTTGCAATGTGGAGATATTACTGTTTGTGCATTTACAATATTCATTGATTTTTGCCATTGAAAAACATGTTTTTCATATACCAGAAATGTTTGAAGCTACTGACTGAATGAAAGGAGCTGGCATCTCACTCTCTTTGAATCTTCTTTATCATGCTAGGATTAACAGGAAAAAGCAAAAAATTTCAGAATTGCACCGTGCAATGTGGAGATATTACTGTTTGTGCATTTACAATATTCATTGATTTTTGCCATTGAAAAACATGTTTTTCATATACCAGAAATGTTTGAAGCTACTGACTGAATGAAAGGAGCTGGCATCTCACTCTCTTTGAATCTTCTTTATCATGCTAGGATTAGCAGGAAAAAGCAAAAAATTTCAGAATTGCACCTTGCAATGTGGAGATATTACTGTTTGTGCATTTACAATATTCATTGATTTTTGCCATTGAAAAACATGTTTTTCATATACCAGAAATGTTTGAAGCTACTGACTGAATGAAAGGAGCTGGCATCTCACTCTCTTTGAATCTTCTTTATCATGCTAGGATTAACAGGAAAAAGCAAAAAATTTCAGAATTGCACCGTGCAATGTGGAGATATTACTGTTTGTGCATTTACAATATTCATTGATTTTTGCCATTGAAAAACGTCCAGAAATGTTTGAAGCTACTGACTGAATGAAAGGAGCTGGCATCTCACTCTCTTTGAATCTTCTTTATCATGCTAGGATTAACAGGAAAAAGCTAAAAATTTCAGAATTGCACCGTGCAATGTGGAGATATTACTGTTTGTGCATTTACAATATTCATTGATTTTTGCCATTGAAAAACATGTTTTTCATATACCAGAAATGTTTGAAGCTACTGACTGAATGAAAGGAGCTGGCATCTCACTCTCTTTGAATCTTCTTTATCATGCTAGGATTAGCAGGAAAAAGCAAAAAATTTCAGAATTGCACCTTGCAATGTGGAGATATTACTGTTTGTGCATTTACAATATTCATTGATTTTTGCCATTGAAAAACATGTTTTTCATATACCAGAAATGTCTGAAGCTACTGACTGAATGAAAGGAGCTGGCATCTCACTCTCTTTGAATCTTCTTTATCATGCTCGGATTAACAGGAAAAAGCTAAAAATTTCAGAATTGCACCGTGCAATGTGGAGATATTACTGTTTGTGCATTTACAATATTCATTGATTTTTGCTATTGAAAAACATGTTTTTCATATACCAGAAATGTTTGAAGCTACTGACTGAATGAAAGGAGCTGGCATCTCACTCTCTTTGAATCTTCTTTATCATGCTAGGATTAGCAGGAAAAAGCAAAAAATTTCAGAATTGCACCTTGCAATGTGGAGATATTACTGTTTGTGCATTTACAATATTCATTGATTTTTGCCATTGAAAAACATGTTTTTCATATACCAGAAATGTTTGAAGCTACTGACTGAATGAAAGGAGCTGGCATCTCACTCTCTTTGAATCTTCTTTATCATGCTAGGATTAGCAGGAAAAAGCAAAAAATTTCAGAATTGCACCTTGCAATGTGGAGATATTACTGTTTGTGCATTTACAATATTCATTGATTTTTGCCATTGAAAAACATGTTTTTCATATACCAGAAATGTTTGAAGCTACTGACTGAATGAAAGGAGCTGGCATCTCACTCTCTTTGAATCTTCTTTATCATGCTAGGATTAACAGGAAAAAGCTAAAAATTTCAGAATTGCACCGTGCAATGTGGAGATATTACTGTTTGTGCATTTACAATATTCATTGATTTTTGCCATTGAAAAACATGTTTTTCATATACCAGAAATGTTTGAAGCTACTGACTGAATGAAAGGAGCTGGCATCTCACTCTCTTTGAATCTTCTTTATCATGCTAGGATTAGCAGGAAAAAGCAAAAAATTTCAGAATTGCACCTTGCAATGTGGAGATATTACTGTTTGTGCATTTACAATATTCATTCATTTTTGCCATTGAAAAACATTTTTTTCATATACCAGAAATGTTTGAAGCTACTGACTGAATGAAAGGAGCTGGCATCTCACTCTCTTTGAATCTTCTTTATCATGCTAGGATTAACAGGAAAAAGCAAAAAATTTCAGAATTGCACCGTGCAATGTGGAGATATTACTGTTTGTGCATTTACAATATTCATTGATTTTTGCCATTGAAAAACATGTTTTTCATATACCAGAAATGTTTGAAGCTACTGACTGAATGAAAGGAGCTGGCATCTCACTCTCTTTGAATCTTCTTTATCATGCTAGGATTAACAGGAAAAAGCAAAAAATTTCAGTATTGCACCTTGCAATGTGAAGATATTACTGTTTGTGCATTTACAATATTCATTGATTTTTGCCATTGAAAAACATGTTTTTCATATACCAGAAATGTTTGAAGCTACTGACTGAATGAAAGGAGCTGGCATCTCACTCTCTTTGAATCTTCTTTATCATGCTAGGATTAACAGGAAAAAGCTAAAAATTTCAGAATTGCACCGTGCAATGTGGAGATATTACTGTTTGTGCATTTACAATATTCATTGATTTTTGCCATTGAAAAACATGTTTTTCATATACCAGAAATGTTTGAAGCTACTGACTGAATGAAAGGAGCTGGCATCTCACTCTCTTTGAATCTTCTTTATCATGCTAGGATTAGCAGGAAAAAGCAAAAAATTTCAGAATTGCACCTTGCAATGTGGAGATATTACTGTTTGTGCATTTACAATATTCATTGATTTTTGCCATTGAAAAACATGTTTTTCATATACCAGAAATGTTTGAAGCTACTGACTGAATGAAAGGAGCTGGCATCTCACTCTCTTTGAATCTTCTTTATCATGCTAGGATTAACAGGAAAAAGCTAAAAATTTCAGAATTGCACCGTGCAATGTGGAGATATTACTGTTTGTGCATTTACAATATTCATTGATTTTTGCCATTGAAAAACATGTTTTTCATATACCAGAAATGTTTGAAGCTACTGACTGAATGAAAGGAGCTGGCATCTCACTCTCTTTGAATCTTCTTTATCATGCTAGGATTAACAGGAAAAAGCTAAAAATTTCAGAATTGCACCGTGCAATGTGGAGATATTACTGTTTGTGCATTTACAATATTCATTGATTTTTGCCATTGAAAAACATGTTTTTCATATACCAGAAATGTTTGAAGCTACTGACTGAATGAAAGGAGCTGGCATCTCACTCTCTTTGAATCTTCTTTATCATGCTAGGATTAACAGGAAAAAGCAAAAAATTTCAGAATTGCACCTTGCAATGTGGAGATATTACTGTTTGTGCATTTACAATATTCATTGATTTTTGCCATTGAAAAACGTCCAGAAATGTTTGAAGCTACTGACTGAATGAAAGGAGCTGGCATCTCACTCTCTTTGAATCTTCTTTATCATGCTAGGATTAACAGGAAAAAGCTAAAAATTTCAGAATTGCACCGTGCAATGTGGAGATATTACTGTTTGTGCATTTACAATATTCATTGATTTTTGCCATTGAAAAACATGTTTTTCATATACCAGAAATGTTTGAAGCTACTGACTGAATGAAAGGAGCTGGCATCTCACTCTCTTTGAATCTTCTTTATCATGCTAGGATTAGCAGGAAAAAGCAAAAAATTTCAGAATTGCACCTTGCAATGTGGAGATATTACTGTTTGTGCATTTACAATATTCATTGATTTTTGCCATTGAAAAACATGTTTTTCATATACCAGAAATGTCTGAAGCTACTGACTGAATGAAAGGAGCTGGCATCTCACTCTCTTTGAATCTTCTTTATCATGCTCGGATTAACAGGAAAAAGCTAAAAATTTCAGAATTGCACCGTGCAATGTGGAGATATTACTGTTTGTGCATTTACAATATTCATTGATTTTTGCTATTGAAAAACATGTTTTTCATATACCAGAAATGTTTGAAGCTACTGACTGAATGAAAGGAGCTGGCATCTCACTCTCTTTGAATCTTCTTTATCATGCTAGGATTAGCAGGAAAAAGCAAAAAATTTCAGAATTGCACCTTGCAATGTGGAGATATTACTGTTTGTGCATTTACAATATTCATTGATTTTTGCCATTGAAAAACATGTTTTTCATATACCAGAAATGTTTGAAGCTACTGACTGAATGAAAGGAGCTGGCATCTCACTCTCTTTGAATCTTCTTTATCATGCTAGGATTAGCAGGAAAAAGCAAAAAATTTCAGAATTGCACCTTGCAATGTGGAGATATTACTGTTTGTGCATTTACAATATTCATTGATTTTTGCCATTGAAAAACATGTTTTTCATATACCAGAAATGTTTGAAGCTACTGACTGAATGAAAGGAGCTGGCATCTCACTCTCTTTGAATCTTCTTTATCATGCTAGGATTAACAGGAAAAAGCTAAAAATTTCAGAATTGCACCGTGCAATGTGGAGATATTACTGTTTGTGCATTTACAATATTCATTGATTTTTGCCATTGAAAAACATGTTTTTCATATACCAGAAATGTTTGAAGCTACTGACTGAATGAAAGGAGCTGGCATCTCACTCTCTTTGAATCTTCTTTATCATGCTAGGATTAGCAGGAAAAAGCAAAAAATTTCAGAATTGCACCTTGCAATGTGGAGATATTACTGTTTGTGCATTTACAATATTCATTCATTTTTGCCATTGAAAAACATTTTTTTCATATACCAGAAATGTTTGAAGCTACTGACTGAATGAAAGGAGCTGGCATCTCACTCTCTTTGAATCTTCTTTATCATGCTAGGATTAACAGGAAAAAGCAAAAAATTTCAGAATTGCACCGTGCAATGTGGAGATATTACTGTTTGTGCATTTACAATATTCATTGATTTTTGCCATTGAAAAACATGTTTTTCATATACCAGAAATGTTTGAAGCTACTGACTGAATGAAAGGAGCTGGCATCTCACTCTCTTTGAATCTTCTTTATCATGCTAGGATTAACAGGAAAAAGCAAAAAATTTCAGTATTGCACCTTGCAATGTGAAGATATTACTGTTTGTGCATTTACAATATTCATTGATTTTTGCCATTGAAAAACATGTTTTTCATATACCAGAAATGTTTGAAGCTACTGACTGAATGAAAGGAGCTGGCATCTCACTCTCTTTGAATCTTCTTTATCATGCTAGGATTAACAGGAAAAAGCTAAAAATTTCAGAATTGCACCGTGCAATGTGGAGATATTACTGTTTGTGCATTTACAATATTCATTGATTTTTGCCATTGAAAAACATGTTTTTCATATACCAGAAATGTTTGAAGCTACTGACTGAATGAAAGGAGCTGGCATCTCACTCTCTTTGAATCTTCTTTATCATGCTAGGATTAGCAGGAAAAAGCAAAAAATTTCAGAATTGCACCTTGCAATGTGGAGATATTACTGTTTGTGCATTTACAATATTCATTGATTTTTGCCATTGAAAAACATGTTTTTCATATACCAGAAATGTTTGAAGCTACTGACTGAATGAAAGGAGCTGGCATCTCACTCTCTTTGAATCTTCTTTATCATGCTAGGATTAACAGGAAAAAGCTAAAAATTTCAGAATTGCACCGTGCAATGTGGAGATATTACTGTTTGTGCATTTACAATATTCATTGATTTTTGCCATTGAAAAACATGTTTTTCATATACCAGAAATGTTTGAAGCTACTGACTGAATGAAAGGAGCTGGCATCTCACTCTCTTTGAATCTTCTTTATCATGCTAGGATTAGCAGGAAAAAGCAAAAAATTTCAGAATTGCACCTTGCAATGTGGAGATATTACTGTTTGTGCATTTACAATATTCATTGATTTTTGCCATTGAAAAACATGTTTTTCATATACCAGAAATGTTTGAAGCTACTGACTGAATGAAAGGAGCTGGCATCTCACTCTCTTTGAATCTTCTTTATCATGCTAGGATTAACAGGAAAAAGCAAAAAATTTCAGAATTGCACCGTGCAATGTGGAGATATTACTGTTTGTGCATTTACAATATTCATTGATTTTTGCCATTGAAAAACATGTTTTTCATATACCAGAAATGTTTGAAGCTACTGACTGAATGAAAGGAGCTGGCATCTCACTCTCTTTGAATCTTCTTTATCATGCTAGGATTAGCAGGAAAAAGCAAAAAATTTCAGAATTGCACCTTGCAATGTGGAGATATTACTGTTTGTGCATTTACAATATTCATTGATTTTTGCCATTGAAAAACATGTTTTTCATATACCAGAAATGTTTGAAGCTACTGACTGAATGAAAGGAGCTGGCATCTCACTCTCTTTGAATCTTCTTTATCATGCTAGGATTAACAGGAAAAAGCTAAAAATTTCAGAATTGCACCGTGCAATGTGGAGATATTACTGTTTGTGCATTTACAATATTCATTGATTTTTGCCATTGAAAAACATGTTTTTCATATACCAGAAATGTTTGAAGCTACTGACTGAATGAAAGGAGCTGGCATCTCACTCTCTTTGAATCTTCTTTATCATGCTAGGATTAGCAGGAAAAAGCAAAAAATTTCAGAATTGCACCTTGCAATGTGGAGATATTACTGTTTGTGCATTTACAATATTCATTGATTTTTGCCATTGAAAAACATGTTTTTCATATACCAGAAATGTTTGAAGCTACTGACTGAATGAAAGGAGCTGGCATCTCACTCTCTTTGAATCTTCTTTATCATGCTAGGATTAACAGGAAAAAGCAAAAAATTTCAGAATTGCACCGTGCAATGTGGAGATATTACTGTTTGTGCATTTACAATATTCATTGATTTTTGCCATTGAAAAACATGTTTTTCATATACCAGAAATGTTTGAAGCTACTGACTGAATGAAAGGAGCTGGCATCTCACTCTCTTTGAATCTTCTTTATCATGCTAGGATTAACAGGAAAAAGCAAAAAATTTCAGTATTGCACCTTGCAATGTGAAGATATTACTGTTTGTGCATTTACAATATTCATTGATTTTTGCCATTGAAAAACATGTTTTTCATATACCAGAAATGTTTGAAGCTACTGACTGAATGAAAGGAGCTGGCATCTCACTCTCTTTGAATCTTCTTTATCATGCTAGGATTAACAGGAAAAAGCTAAAAATTTCAGAATTGCACCGTGCAATGTGGAGATATTACTGTTTGTGCATTTACAATATTCATTGATTTTTGCCATTGAAAAACATGTTTTTCATATACCAGAAATGTTTGAAGCTACTGACTGAATGAAAGGAGCTGGCATCTCACTCTCTTTGAATCTTCTTTATCATGCTAGGATTAGCAGGAAAAAGCAAAAAATTTCAGAATTGCACCTTGCAATGTGGAGATATTACTGTTTGTGCATTTACAATATTCATTGATTTTTGCCATTGAAAAACATGTTTTTCATATACCAGAAATGTTTGAAGCTACTGACTGAATGAAAGGAGCTGGCATCTCACTCTCTTTGAATCTTCTTTATCATGCTAGGATTAACAGGAAAAAGCTAAAAATTTCAGAATTGCACCGTGCAATGTGGAGATATTACTGTTTGTGCATTTACAATATTCATTGATTTTTGCCATTGAAAAACATGTTTTTCATATACCAGAAATGTTTGAAGCTACTGACTGAATGAAAGGAGCTGGCATCTCACTCTCTTTGAATCTTCTTTATCATGCTAGGATTAGCAGGAAAAAGCAAAAAATTTCAGAATTGCACCTTGCAATGTGGAGATATTACTGTTTGTGCATTTACAATATTCATTGATTTTTGCCATTGAAAAACATGTTTTTCATATACCAGAAATGTTTGAAGCTACTGACTGAATGAAAGGAGCTGGCATCTCACTCTCTTTGAATCTTCTTTATCATGCTAGGATTAACAGGAAAAAGCTAAAAATTTCAGAATTGCACCGTGCAATGTGGAGATATTACTGTTTGTGCATTTACAATATTCATTGATTTTTGCCATTGAAAAACATGTTTTTCATATACCAGAAATGTTTGAAGCTACTGACTGAATGAAAGGAGCTGGCATCTCACTCTCTTTGAATCTTCTTTATCATGCTAGGATTAGCAGGAAAAAGCAAAAAATTTCAGAATTGCACCTTGCAATGTGGAGATATTACTGTTTGTGCATTTACAATATTCATTGATTTTTGCCATTGAAAAACATGTTTTTCATATACCAGAAATGTTTGAAGCTACTGACTGAATGAAAGGAGCTGGCATCTCACTCTCTTTGAATCTTCTTTATCATGCTAGGATTAACAGGAAAAAGCAAAAAATTTCAGAATTGCACCGTGCAATGTGGAGATATTACTGTTTGTGCATTTACAATATTCATTGATTTTTGCCATTGAAAAACATGTTTTTCATATACCAGAAATGTTTGAAGCTACTGACTGAATGAAAGGAGCTGGCATCTCACTCTCTTTGAATCTTCTTTATCATGCTAGGATTAGCAGGAAAAAGCAAAAAATTTCAGAATTGCACCTTGCAATGTGGAGATATTACTGTTTGTGCATTTACAATATTCATTGATTTTTGCCATTGAAAAACATGTTTTTCATATACCAGAAATGTTTGAAGCTACTGACTGAATGAAAGGAGCTGGCATCTCACTCTCTTTGAATCTTCTTTATCATGCTAGGATTAACAGGAAAAAGCAAAAAATTTCAGAATTGCACCTTGCAATGTGGAGATATTACTGTTTGTGCATTTACAATATTCATTGATTTTTGCCATTGAAAAACATGTTTTTCATATACCAGAAATGTTTGAAGCTACTGACTGAATGAAAGGAGCTGGCATCTCACTCTCTTTGAATCTTCTTTATCATGCTAGGATTAACAGGAAAAAGCTAAAAATTTCAGAATTGCACCGTGCAATGTGGAGATATTACTGTTTGTGCATTTACAATATTCATTGATTTTTGCCATTGAAAAACATGTTTTTCATATACCAGAAATGTTTGAAGCTACTGACTGAATGAAAGGAGCTGGCATCTCACTCTCTTTGAATCTTCTTTATCATGCTAGGATTAACAGGAAAAAGCAAAAAATTTCAGAATTGCACCTTGCAATGTGGAGATATTACTGTTTGTGCATTTACAATATTCATTGATTTTTGCCATTGAAAAACGTCCAGAAATGTTTGAAGCTACTGACTGAATGAAAGGAGCTGGCATCTCACTCTCTTTGAATCTTCTTTATCATGCTAGGATTAACAGGAAAAAGCTAAAAATTTCAGAATTGCACCGTGCAATGTGGAGATATTACTGTTTGTGCATTTACAATATTCATTGATTTTTGCCATTGAAAAACATGTTTTTCATATACCAGAAATGTTTGAAGCTACTGACTGAATGAAAGGAGCTGGCATCTCACTCTCTTTGAATCTTCTTTATCATGCTAGGATTAGCAGGAAAAAGCAAAAAATTTCAGAATTGCACCTTGCAATGTGGAGATATTACTGTTTGTGCATTTACAATATTCATTGATTTTTGCCATTGAAAAACATGTTTTTCATATACCAGAAATGTCTGAAGCTACTGACTGAATGAAAGGAGCTGGCATCTCACTCTCTTTGAATCTTCTTTATCATGCTCGGATTAACAGGAAAAAGCTAAAAATTTCAGAATTGCACCGTGCAATGTGGAGATATTACTGTTTGTGCATTTACAATATTCATTGATTTTTGCCATTGAAAAACATGTTTTTCATATACCAGAAATGTTTGAAGCTACTGACTGAATGAAAGGAGCTGGCATCTCACTCTCTTTGAATCTTCTTTATCATGCTAGGATTAGCAGGAAAAAGCAAAAAATTTCAGAATTGCACCTTGCAATGTGGAGATATTACTGTTTGTGCATTTACAATATTCATTGATTTTTGCCATTGAAAAACATGTTTTTCATATACCAGAAATGTTTGAAGCTACTGACTGAATGAAAGGAGCTGGCATCTCACTCTCTTTGAATCTTCTTTATCATGCTAGGATTAACAGGAAAAAGCAAAAAATTTCAGAATTGCACCTTGCAATGTGGAGATATTACTGTTTGTGCATTTACAATATTCATTGATTTTTGCCATTGAAAAACATGTTTTTCATATACCAGAAATGTTTGAAGCTACTGACTGAATGAAAGGAGCTGGCATCTCACTCTCTTTGAATCTTCTTTATCATGCTAGGATTAACAGGAAAAAGCTAAAAATTTCAGAATTGCACCGTGCAATGTGGAGATATTACTGTTTGTGCATTTACAATATTCATTGATTTTTGCCATTGAAAAACATGTTTTTCATATACCAGAAATGTTTGAAGCTACTGACTGAATGAAAGGAGCTGGCATCTCACTCTCTTTGAATCTTCTTTATCATGCTAGGATTAACAGGAAAAAGCAAAAAATTTCAGAATTGCACCTTGCAATGTGGAGATATTACTGTTTGTGCATTTACAATATTCATTGATTTTTGCCATTGAAAAACGTCCAGAAATGTTTGAAGCTACTGACTGAATGAAAGGAGCTGGCATATCACTCTCTTTGAATCTTCTTTATCATGCTAGGATTAACAGGAAAAAGCTAAAAATTTCAGAATTGCACCGTGCAATGTGGAGATATTACTGTTTGTGCATTTACAATATTCATTGATTTTTGCCATTGAAAAACATGTTTTTCATATACCAGAAATGTTTGAAGCTACTGACTGAATGAAAGGAGCTGGCATCTCACTCTCTTTGAATCTTCTTTATCATGCTAGGATTAGCAGGAAAAAGCAAAAAATTTCAGAATTGCACCTTGCAATGTGGAGATATTACTGTTTGTGCATTTACAATATTCATTGATTTTTGCCATTGAAAAACATGTTTTTCATATACCAGAAATGTCTGAAGCTACTGACTGAATGAAAGGAGCTGGCATCTCACTCTCTTTGAATCTTCTTTATCATGCTCGGATTAACAGGAAAAAGCTAAAAATTTCAGAATTGCACCGTGCAATGTGGAGATATTACTGTTTGTGCATTTACAATATTCATTGATTTTTGCCATTGAAAAACATGTTTTTCATATACCAGAAATGTTTGAAGCTACTGACTGAATGAAAGGAGCTGGCATCTCACTCTCTTTGAATCTTCTTTATCATGCTAGGATTAACAGGAAAAAGCTAAAAATTTCAGAATTGCACCGTGCAATGTGGAGATATTACTGTTTGTGCATTTACAATATTCATTGATTTTTGCCATTGAAAAACATGTTTTTCATATACCAGAAATGTTTGAAGCTACTGACTGAATGAAAGGAGCTGGCATCTCACTCTCTTTGAATCTTCTTTATCATGCTAGGATTAGCAGGAAAAAGCAAAAAATTTCAGAATTGCACCTTGCAATGTGGAGATATTACTGTTTGTGCATTTACAATATTCATTGATTTTTGCCATTGAAAAACATGTTTTTCATATACCAGAAATGTTTGAAGCTACTGACTGAATGAAAGGAGCTGGCATCTCACTCTCTTTGAATCTTCTTTATCATGCTAGGATTAACAGGAAAAAGCTAAAAATTTCAGAATTGCACCGTGCAATGTGGAGATATTACTGTTTGTGCATTTACAATATTCATTGATTTTTGCCATTGAAAAACATGTTTTTCATATACCAGAAATGTTTGAAGCTACTGACTGAATGAAAGGAGCTGGCATCTCACTCTCTTTGAATCTTCTTTATCATGCTAGGATTAGCAGGAAAAAGCAAAAAATTTCAGAATTGCACCTTGCAATGTGGAGATATTACTGTTTGTGCATTTACAATATTCATTGATTTTTGCCATTGAAAAACATGTTTTTCATATACCAGAAATGTTTGAAGCTACTGACTGAATGAAAGGAGCTGGCATCTCACTCTCTTTGAATCTTCTTTATCATGCTAGGATTAACAGGAAAAAGCAAAAAATTTCAGAATTGCACCGTGCAATGTGGAGATATTACTGTTTGTGCATTTACAATATTCATTGATTTTTGCCATTGAAAAACATGTTTTTCATATACCAGAAATGTTTGAAGCTACTGACTGAATGAAAGGAGCTGGCATCTCACTCTCTTTGAATCTTCTTTATCATGCTAGGATTAGCAGGAAAAAGCAAAAAATTTCAGAATTGCACCTTGCAATGTGGAGATATTACTGTTTGTGCATTTACAATATTCATTGATTTTTGCCATTGAAAAACATGTTTTTCATATACCAGAAATGTTTGAAGCTACTGACTGAATGAAAGGAGCTGGCATCTCACTCTCTTTGAATCTTCTTTATCATGCTAGGATTAACAGGAAAAAGCAAAAAATTTCAGAATTGCACCTTGCAATGTGGAGATATTACTGTTTGTGCATTTACAATATTCATTGATTTTTGCCATTGAAAAACATGTTTTTCATATACCAGAAATGTTTGAAGCTACTGACTGAATGAAAGGAGCTGGCATCTCACTCTCTTTGAATCTTCTTTATCATGCTAGGATTAACAGGAAAAAGCTAAAAATTTCAGAATTGCACCGTGCAATGTGGAGATATTACTGTTTGTGCATTTACAATATTCATTGATTTTTGCCATTGAAAAACATGTTTTTCATATACCAGAAATGTTTGAAGCTACTGACTGAATGAAAGGAGCTGGCATCTCACTCTCTTTGAATCTTCTTTATCATGCTAGGATTAACAGGAAAAAGCAAAAAATTTCAGAATTGCACCTTGCAATGTGGAGATATTACTGTTTGTGCATTTACAATATTCATTGATTTTTGCCATTGAAAAACGTCCAGAAATGTTTGAAGCTACTGACTGAATGAAAGGAGCTGGCATCTCACTCTCTTTGAATCTTCTTTATCATGCTAGGATTAACAGGAAAAAGCTAAAAATTTCAGAATTGCACCGTGCAATGTGGAGATATTACTGTTTGTGCATTTACAATATTCATTGATTTTTGCCATTGAAAAACATGTTTTTCATATACCAGAAATGTTTGAAGCTACTGACTGAATGAAAGGAGCTGGCATCTCACTCTCTTTGAATCTTCTTTATCATGCTAGGATTAGCAGGAAAAAGCAAAAAATTTCAGAATTGCACCTTGCAATGTGGAGATATTACTGTTTGTGCATTTACAATATTCATTGATTTTTGCCATTGAAAAACATGTTTTTCATATACCAGAAATGTCTGAAGCTACTGACTGAATGAAAGGAGCTGGCATCTCACTCTCTTTGAATCTTCTTTATCATGCTCGGCTTAACAGGAAAAAGCTAAAAATTTCAGAATTGCACCGTGCAATGTGGAGATATTACTGTTTGTGCATTTACAATATTCATTGATTTTTGCCATTGAAAAACATGTTTTTCATATACCAGAAATGTTTGAAGCTACTGACTGAATGAAAGGAGCTGGCATCTCACTCTCTTTGAATCTTCTTTATCATGCTAGGATTAGCAGGAAAAAGCAAAAAATTTCAGAATTGCACCTTGCAATGTGGAGATATTACTGTTTGTGCATTTACAATATTCATTGATTTTTGCCATTGAAAAACATGTTTTTCATATACCAGAAATGTTTGAAGCTACTGACTGAATGAAAGGAGCTGGCATCTCACTCTCTTTGAATCTTCTTTATCATGCTAGGATTAACAGGAAAAAGCAAAAAATTTCAGAATTGCACCTTGCAATGTGGAGATATTACTGTTTGTGCATTTACAATATTCATTGATTTTTGCCATTGAAAAACATGTTTTTCATATACCAGAAATGTTTGAAGCTACTGACTGAATGAAAGGAGCTGGCATCTCACTCTCTTTGAATCTTCTTTATCATGCTAGGATTAACAGGAAAAAGCTAAAAATTTCAGAATTGCACCGTGCAATGTGGAGATATTACTGTTTGTGCATTTACAATATTCATTGATTTTTGCCATTGAAAAACATGTTTTTCATATACCAGAAATGTTTGAAGCTACTGACTGAATGAAAGGAGCTGGCATCTCACTCTCTTTGAATCTTCTTTATCATGCTAGGATTAACAGGAAAAAGCAAAAAATTTCAGAATTGCACCTTGCAATGTGGAGATATTACTGTTTGTGCATTTACAATATTCATTGATTTTTGCCATTGAAAAACGTCCAGAAATGTTTGAAGCTACTGACTGAATGAAAGGAGCTGGCATCTCACTCTCTTTGAATCTTCTTTATCATGCTAGGATTAACAGGAAAAAGCTAAAAATTTCAGAATTGCACCGTGCAATGTGGAGATATTACTGTTTGTGCATTTACAATATTCATTGATTTTTGCCATTGAAAAACATGTTTTTCATATACCAGAAATGTTTGAAGCTACTGACTGAATGAAAGGAGCTGGCATCTCACTCTCTTTGAATCTTCTTTATCATGCTAGGATTAGCAGGAAAAAGCAAAAAATTTCAGAATTGCACCTTGCAATGTGGAGATATTACTGTTTGTGCATTTACAATATTCATTGATTTTTGCCATTGAAAAACATGTTTTTCATATACCAGAAATGTCTGAAGTTACTGACTGAATGAAAGGAGCTGGCATCTCACTCTCTTTGAATCTTCTTTATCATGCTCGGATTAACAGGAAAAAGCTAAAAATTTCAGAATTGCACCGTGCAATGTGGAGATATTACTGTTTGTGCATTTACAATATTCATTGATTTTTGCTATTGAAAAACATGTTTTTCATATACCAGAAATGTTTGAAGCTACTGACTGAATGAAAGGAGCTGGCATCTCACTCTCTTTGAATCTTCTTTATCATGCTAGGATTAGCAGGAAAAAGCAAAAAATTTCAGAATTGCACCTTGCAATGTGGAGATATTACTGTTTGTGCATTTACAATATTCATTGATTTTTGCCATTGAAAAACATGTTTTTCATATACCAGAAATGTTTGAAGCTACTGACTGAATGAAAGGAGCTGGCATCTCACTCTCTTTGAATCTTCTTTATCATGCTAGGATTAACAGGAAAAAGCAAAAAATTTCAGAATTGCACCTTGCAATGTGGAGATATTACTGTTTGTGCATTTACAATATTCATTGATTTTTGCCATTGAAAAACATGTTTTTCATATACCAGAAATGTTTGAAGCTACTGACTGAATGAAAGGAGCTGGCATCTCACTCTCTTTGAATCTTCTTTATCATGCTAGGATTAACAGGAAAAAGCTAAAAATTTCAGAATTGCACCGTGCAATGTGGAGATATTACTGTTTGTGCATTTACAATATTCATTGATTTTTGCCATTGAAAAACATGTTTTTCATATACCAGAAATGTTTGAAGCTACTGACTGAATGAAAGGAGCTGGCATCTCACTCTCTTTGAATCTTCTTTATCATGCTAGGATTAACAGGAAAAAGCAAAAAATTTCAGAATTGCACCTTGCAATGTGGAGATATTACTGTTTGTGCATTTACAATATTCATTGATTTTTGCCATTGAAAAACGTCCAGAAATGTTTGAAGCTACTGACTGAATGAAAGGAGCTGGCATCTCACTCTCTTTGAATCTTCTTTATCATGCTAGGATTAACAGGAAAAAGCTAAAAATTTCAGAATTGCACCGTGCAATGTGGAGATATTACTGTTTGTGCATTTACAATATTCATTGATTTTTGCCATTGAAAAACATGTTTTTCATATACCAGAAATGTTTGAAGCTACTGACTGAATGAAAGGAGCTGGCATCTCACTCTCTTTGAATCTTCTTTATCATGCTAGGATTAGCAGGAAAAAGCAAAAAATTTCAGAATTGCACCTTGCAATGTGGAGATATTACTGTTTGTGCATTTACAATATTCATTGATTTTTGCCATTGAAAAACATGTTTTTCATATACCAGAAATGTCTGAAGCTACTGACTGAATGAAAGGAGCTGGCATCTCACTCTCTTTGAATCTTCTTTATCATGCTCGGATTAACAGGAAAAAGCTAAAAATTTCAGAATTGCACCGTGCAATGTGGAGATATTACTGTTTGTGCATTTACAATATTCATTGATTTTTGCTATTGAAAAACATGTTTTTCATATACCAGAAATGTTTGAAGCTACTGACTGAATGAAAGGAGCTGGCATCTCACTCTCTTTGAATCTTCTTTATCATGCTAGGATTAGCAGGAAAAAGCAAAAAATTTCAGAATTGCACCTTGCAATGTGGAGATATTACTGTTTGTGCATTTACAATATTCATTGATTTTTGCCATTGAAAAACATGTTTTTCATATACCAGAAATGTTTGAAGCTACTGACTGAATGAAAGGAGCTGGCATCTCACTCTCTTTGAATCTTCTTTATCATGCTAGGATTAACAGGAAAAAGCAAAAAATTTCAGAATTGCACCTTGCAATGTGGAGATATTACTGTTTGTGCATTTACAATATTCATTGATTTTTGCCATTGAAAAACATGTTTTTCATATACCAGAAATGTTTGAAGCTACTGACTGAATGAAAGGAGCTGGCATCTCACTCTCTTTGAATCTTCTTTATCATGCTAGGATTAACAGGAAAAAGCTAAAAATTTCAGAATTGCACCGTGCAATGTGGAGATATTACTGTTTGTGCATTTACAATATTCATTGATTTTTGCCATTGAAAAACATGTTTTTCATATACCAGAAATGTTTGAAGCTACTGACTGAATGAAAGGAGCTGGCATCTCACTCTCTTTGAATCTTCTTTATCATGCTAGGATTAACAGGAAAAAGCAAAAAATTTCAGAATTGCACCTTGCAATGTGGAGATATTACTGTTTGTGCATTTACAATATTCATTGATTTTTGCCATTGAAAAACGTCCAGAAATGTTTGAAGCTACTGACTGAATGAAAGGAGCTGGCATCTCACTCTCTTTGAATCTTCTTTATCATGCTAGGATTAACAGGAAAAAGCTAAAAATTTCAGAATTGCACCGTGCAATGTGGAGATATTACTGTTTGTGCATTTACAATATTCATTGATTTTTGCCATTGAAAAACATGTTTTTCATATACCAGAAATGTTTGAAGCTACTGACTGAATGAAAGGAGCTGGCATCTCACTCTCTTTGAATCTTCTTTATCATGCTAGGATTAGCAGGAAAAAGCAAAAAATTTCAGAATTGCACCTTGCAATGTGGAGATATTACTGTTTGTGCATTTACAATATTCATTGATTTTTGCCATTGAAAAACATGTTTTTCATATACCAGAAATGTCTGAAGCTACTGACTGAATGAAAGGAGCTGGCATCTCACTCTGAATCTTCTTTATCATGCTCGGATTAACAGGAAAAAGCTAAAAATTTCAGAATTGCACCGTGCAATGTGGAGATATTACTGTTTGTGCATTTACAATATTCATTGATTTTTGCTATTGAAAAACATGTTTTTCATATACCAGAAATGTTTGAAGCTACTGACTGAATGAAAGGAGCTGGCATCTCACTCTCTTTGAATCTTCTTTATCATGCTAGGATTAGCAGGAAAAAGCAAAAAATTTCAGAATTGCACCTTGCAATGTGGAGATATTACTGTTTGTGCATTTACAATATTCATTGATTTTTGCCATTGAAAAACATGTTTTTCATATACCAGAAATGTTTGAAGCTACTGACTGAATGAAAGGAGCTGGCATCTCACTCTCTTTGAATCTTCTTTATCATGCTAGGATTAGCAGGAAAAAGCAAAAAATTTCAGAATTGCACCTTGCAATGTGGAGATATTACTGTTTGTGCATTTACAATATTCATTGATTTTTGCCATTGAAAAACATGTTTTTCATATACCAGAAATGTTTGAAGCTACTGACTGAATGAAAGGAGCTGGCATCTCACTCTCTTTGAATCTTCTTTATCATGCTAGGATTAACAGGAAAAGCTAAAAATTTCAGAATTGCACCGTGCAATGTGGAGATATTACTGTTTGTGCATTTACAATATTCATTGATTTTTGCCATTGAAAAACATGTTTTTCATATACCAGAAATGTTTGAAGCTACTGACTGAATGAAAGGAGCTGGCATCTCACTCTCTTTGAATCTTCTTTATCATGCTAGGATTAGCAGGAAAAAGCAAAAAATTTCAGAATTGCACCTTGCAATGTGGAGATATTACTGTTTGTGCATTTACAATATTCATTCATTTTTGCCATTGAAAAACATTTTTTTCATATACCAGAAATGTTTGAAGCTACTGACTGAATGAAAGGAGCTGGCATCTCACTCTCTTTGAATCTTCTTTATCATGCTAGGATTAACAGGAAAAAGCAAAAAATTTCAGAATTGCACCGTGCAATGTGGAGATATTACTGTTTGTGCATTTACAATATTCATTGATTTTTGCCATTGAAAAACATGTTTTTCATATACCAGAAATGTTTGAAGCTACTGACTGAATGAAAGGAGCTGGCATCTCACTCTCTTTGAATCTTCTTTATCATGCTAGGATTAACAGGAAAAAGCAAAAAATTTCAGTATTGCACCTTGCAATGTGAAGATATTACTATTTGTGCATTTACAATATTCATTGATTTTTGCCATTGAAAAACATGTTTTTCATATACCAGAAATGTTTGAAGCTACTGACTGAATGAAAGGAGCTGGCATCTCACTCTCTTTGAATCTTCTTTATCATGCTAGGATTAACAGGAAAAAGCTAAAAATTTCAGAATTGCACCGTGCAATGTGGAGATATTACTGTTTGTGCATTTACAATATTCATTGATTTTTGCCATTGAAAAACATGTTTTTCATATACCAGAAATGTTTGAAGCTACTGACTGAATGAAAGGAGCTGGCATCTCACTCTCTTTGAATCTTCTTTATCATGCTAGGATTAGCAGGAAAAAGCAAAAAATTTCAGAATTGCACCTTGCAATGTGGAGATATTACTGTTTGTGCATTTACAATATTCATTGATTTTTGCCATTGAAAAACATGTTTTTCATATACCAGAAATGTTTGAAGCTACTGACTGAATGAAAGGAGCTGGCATCTCACTCTCTTTGAATCTTCTTTATCATGCTAGGATTAACAGGAAAAAGCTAAAAATTTCAGAATTGCACCGTGCAATGTGGAGATATTACTGTTTGTGCATTTACAATATTCATTGATTTTTGCCATTGAAAAACATGTTTTTCATATACCAGAAATGTTTGAAGCTACTGACTGAATGAAAGGAGCTGGCATCTCACTCTCTTTGAATCTTCTTTATCATGCTAGGATTAGCAGGAAAAAGCAAAAAATTTCAGAATTGCACCTTGCAATGTGGAGATATTACTGTTTGTGCATTTACAATATTCATTGATTTTTGCCATTGAAAAACATGTTTTTCATATACCAGAAATGTTTGAAGCTACTGACTGAATGAAAGGAGCTGGCATCTCACTCTCTTTGAATCTTCTTTATCATGCTAGGATTAACAGGAAAAAGCAAAAAATTTCAGAATTGCACCGTGCAATGTGGAGATATTACTGTTTGTGCATTTACAATATTCATTGATTTTTGCCATTGAAAAACATGTTTTTCATATACCAGAAATGTTTGAAGCTACTGACTGAATGAAAGGAGCTGGCATCTCACTCTCTTTGAATCTTCTTTATCATGCTAGGATTAACAGGAAAAAGCAAAAAATTTCAGTATTGCACCTTGCAATGTGAAGATATTACTGTTTGTGCATTTACAATATTCATTGATTTTTGCCATTGAAAAACATGTTTTTCATATACCAGAAATGTTTGAAGCTACTGACTGAATGAAAGGAGCTGGCATCTCACTCTCTTTGAATCTTCTTTATCATGCTAGGATTAACAGGAAAAAGCTAAAAATTTCAGAATTGCACCGTGCAATGTGGAGATATTACTGTTTGTGCATTTACAATATTCATTGATTTTTGCCATTGAAAAACATGTTTTTCATATACCAGAAATGTTTGAAGCTACTGACTGAATGAAAGGAGCTGGCATCTCACTCTCTTTGAATCTTCTTTATCATGCTAGGATTAGCAGGAAAAAGCAAAAAATTTCAGAATTGCACCTTGCAATGTGGAGATATTACTGTTTGTGCATTTACAATATTCATTGATTTTTGCCATTGAAAAACATGTTTTTCATATACCAGAAATGTTTGAAGCTACTGACTGAATGAAAGGAGCTGGCATCTCACTCTCTTTGAATCTTCTTTATCATGCTAGGATTAGCAGGAAAAAGCAAAAAATTTCAGAATTGCACCTTGCAATGTGGAGATATTACTGTTTGTGCATTTACAATATTCATTGATTTTTGCCATTGAAAAACATGTTTTTCATATACCAGAAATGTTTGAAGCTACTGACTGAATGAAAGGAGCTGGCATCTCACTCTCTTTGAATCTTCTTTATCATGCTAGGATTAGCAGGAAAAAGCAAAAAATTTCAGAATTGCACCTTGCAATGTGGAGATATTACTGTTTGTGCATTTACAATATTCATTCATTTTTGCCATTGAAAAACATTTTTTTCATATACCAGAAATGTTTGAAGCTACTGACTGAATGAAAGGAGCTGGCATCTCACTCTCTTTGAATCTTCTTTATCATGCTAGGATTAACAGGAAAAAGCAAAAAAATTTCAGAATTGCACCGTGCAATGTGGAGATATTACTGTTTGTGCATTTACAATATTCATTGATTTTTGCCATTGAAAAACATGTTTTTCATATACCAGAAATGTTTGAAGCTACTGACTGAATGAAAGGAGCTGGCATCTCACTCTCTTTGAATCTTCTTTATCATGCTAGGATTAACAGGAAAAAGCAAAAAATTTCAGTATTGCACCTTGCAATGTGAAGATATTACTGTTTGTGCATTTACAATATTCATTGATTTTTGCCATTGAAAAACATGTTTTTCATATACCAGAAATGTTTGAAGCTACTGACTGAATGAAAGGAGCTGGCATCTCACTCTCTTTGAATCTTCTTTATCATGCTAGGATTAACAGGAAAAAGCTAAAAATTTCAGAATTGCACCGTGCAATGTGGAGATATTACTGTTTGTGCATTTACAATATTCATTGATTTTTGCCATTGAAAGGAGCTGGCATCTCACTCTCTTTGAATCTTCTTTATCATGCTAGGATTAGCAGGAAAAAGCAAAAAATTTCAGAATTGCACCTTGCAATGTGGAGATATTACTGTTTGTGCATTTACAATATTCATTGATTTTTGCCATTGAAAAACATGTTTTTCATATACCAGAAATGTTTGAAGCTACTGACTGAATGAAAGGAGCTGGCATCTCACTCTCTTTGAATCTTCTTTATCATGCTAGGATTAACAGGAAAAAGCTAAAAATTT
>NW_027370354.1:0-36491 GCF_046119375.1 Phyllobates terribilis | reverse complement strand
AGCTCCTTTCATTCAGTCAGTAGCTTCAAACATTTCTGGTATATGAAAAACATGTTTTTCAATGGCAAAAATCAATGAATATTGTATAGAAGAGTCAAAGAGAGTGAGATGCCAGCTCCTTTCATTCAGTCAGTAGCTTCAAACATTTCTGGTATATGAAAAACATGTTTTTCAATGGCAAAAATCAATGAATATTGTAAATGCACAAACAGTAATATCTCCACATTGCAAGGTGCAATTCTGAAATTTTTTGCTTTTCCTGCTAATCCTAGCATGATAAAGAAGATTCAAAGAGAGTGAGATGCCAGCTCCTTCATTCAGTCAGTAGCTTCAAACATTTCTGGTATATGAAAAACATGTTTTTCAATGGCAAAAATCAATGAATATTGTAAATGCACAAACAGTAATATCTCCACATTGCACGGTGCAATTCTGAAATTTTTTAGCTTTTTCCTGTTAATCCTAGCATGATAAAGAAGATTCAAAGAGAGTGAGATGCCAGCTCCTTTCATTCAGTCAGTAGCTTCAAACATTTCTGGTATATGAAAAACATGTTTTTCAATGGCAAAAATCAATGAATATTGTAAATGCACAAACAGTAATATCTCCACATTGCAAGAGTCAGTAGCTTCAACATTTCTGGTATATGAAAAACATGTTTTTCTTAAATGCACAAACAGTAATATCTCCACATTGCACGGTGCAATTCTGAAATTTTTAGCTTTTTCCTGTTAATCCTAGCATGATAAAGAAGATTCAAAGAGAGTGAGATGCCAGCTCCTTTCATTCAGTCAGTAGCTTCAAACATTTCTGGTATATGAAAAACATGTTTTTCAATGGCAAAAATCAATGAATATTGTAAATGCACAAACAGTAATATCTCCACATTGCAAGGTGCAATTCTGAAATTTTTTGCTTTTTCCTGCTAATCCTAGCATGATAAAGAAGATTCAAAGAGAGTGAGATGCCAGCTCCTTTCATTCAGTCAGTAGCTTCAAACATTTCTGGTATATGAAAAACATGTTTTTCAATGGCAAAAATCAATGAATATTGTAAATGCACAAACAGTAATATCTCCACATTGCACGGTGCAATTCTGAAATTTTTAGCTTTTCCTGTTAATCCTAGCATGATAAAGAAGATTCAAAGAGAGTGAGATGCCAGCTCCTTTCATTCAGTCAGTAGCTTCAAACATTTCTGGTATATGAAAAACATGTTTTTCAATGGCAAAAATCAATGAATATGTAAATGCACAAACAGTAATATCTCCACATTGCAAGGTGCAATTCTGAAATTTTTTGCTTTTTCCTGCTAATCCTAGCATGATAAAGAAGATTCAAAGAGAGTGAGATGCCAGCTCCTTTCATTCAGTCAGTAGCTTCAAACATTTCTGGTATATGAAAAACATGTTTTTCAATGGCAAAAATCAATGAATATTGTAAATGCACAACAGTAATATCTCCACATTGCACGGTGCAATTCTGAAATTTTTTGCTTTTTCCTGTTAATCCTAGCATGATAAAGAAGATTCAAAGAGAGTGAGATGCCAGCTCCTTTCATTCAGTCAGTAGCTTCAAACATTTCTGGTATATGAAAAACATGTTTTTCAATGGCAAAAATCAATGAATATTGTAAATGCACAAACAGTAATATCTCCACATTGCAAGGTGCAATTCTGAAATTTTTTGCTTTTTCCTGCTAATCCTAGCATGATAAAGAAGATTCAAAGAGAGTGAGATGCCAGCTCCTTTCATTCAGTCAGTAGCTTCAAACATTTCTGGTATATGAAAAACATGTTTTTCAATGGCAAAAATCAATGAATATTGTAAATGCACAAACAGTAATATCTCCACATTGCACGGTGCAATTCTGAAATTTTTAGCTTTTTCCTGTTAATCCTAGCATGATAAAGAAGATTCAAAGAGAGTGAGATGCCAGCTCCTTTCATTCAGTCAGTAGCTTCAAACATTTCTGGTATATGAAAAACATGTTTTTCAATGGCAAAAATCAATGAATATTGTAAATGCACAAACAGTAATATCTCCACATTGCACGGTGCAATTCTGAAATTTTTTAGCTTTTTCCTGTTAATCCTAGCATGATAAAGAAGATTCAAAGAGAGTGAGATGCCAGCTCCTTTCATTCAGTCAGTAGCTTCAAACATTTCTGGTATATGAAAAACATGTTTTTCAATGGCAAAAATCAATGAATATTGTAAATGCACAAACAGTAATATCTCCACATTGCAAGGTGCAATTCTGAAATTTTTTGCTTTTTCCTGTTAATCCTAGCATGATAAAGAAGATTCAAAGAGAGTGAGATGCCAGCTCCTTTCATTCAGTCAGTAGCTTCAAACATTTCTGGTATATGAAAAACATGTTTTTCAATGGCAAAAATCAATGAATATTGTAAATGCACAAACAGTAATATCTCCACATTGCAAGGTGCAATTCTGAAATTTTTTGCTTTTTCCTGCTAATCCTAGCATGATAAAGAAGATTCAAAGAGAGTGAGATGCCAGCTCCTTTCATTCAGTCAGTAGCTTCAAACATTTCTGGTGTATGAAAAACATGTTTTCAATGGCAAAAATCAATGAATATTGTAAATGCACAAACAGTAATATCTCCACATTGCACGGTGCAATTCTGAAATTTTTAGCTTTTTCCTGTTAATCCTAGCATGATAAAGAAGATTCAAAGAGAGTGAGATGCCAGCTCCTTTCATTCAGTCAGTAGCTTCAAACATTTCTGGTATATGAAAAACATGTTTTTCAATGGCAAAAATCAATGAATATTGTAAATGCACAAACAGTAATATCTCCACATTGCAAGGTGCAATTCTGAAATTTTTTGCTTTTTCCTGCTAATCCTAGCATGATAAAGAAGATTCAAAGAGAGTGAGATGCCAGCTCCTTTCATTCAGTCAGTAGCTTCAAACATTTCTGGTATATGAAAAACATGTTTTTCAATGGCAAAAATCAATGAATATTGTAAATGCACAAACAGTAATATCTCCACATTGCACGGTGCAATTCTGAAATTTTTTAGCTTTTTCCTGTTAATCCTAGCATGATAAAGAAGATTCAAAGAGAGTGAGATGCCAGCTCCTTTCATTCAGTCATTAGCTTCAAACATTTCTGGTATATGAAAAACATGTTTTTCAATGGCAAAAATCAATGAATATTGTAAATGCACAAACAGTAATATCTCCACATTGCACGGTGCAATTCTGAAATTTTTAGCTTTTTCCTGTTAATCCTAGCATGATAAAGAAGATTCAAAGAGAGTGAGATGCCAGCTCCTTTCATTCAGTCAGTAGCTTCAAACATTTCTGGTATATGAAAAACATGTTTTTCAATGGCAAAAATCAATGAATATTGTAAATGCACAAACAGTAATATCTCCACATTGCAAGGTGCAATTCTGAAATTTTTTGCTTTTTCCTGTTAATCCTAGCATGATAAAGAAGATTCAAAGAGAGTGAGATGCCAGCTCCTTTCATTCAGTCAGTAGCTTCAAACATTTCTGGTATATGAAAAACATGTTTTTCAATGGCAAAAATCAATGAATATTGTAAATGCACAAACAGTAATATCTCCACATTGCAAGGTGCAATTCTGAAATTTTTGCTTTTTCCTGCTAATCCTAGCATGATAAAGAAGATTCAAAGAGAGTGAGATGCCAGCTCCTTTCATTCAGTCAGTAGCTTCAAACATTTCTGGTATATGAAAAACATGTTTTTCAATGGCAAAAATCAATGAATATTGTAAATGCACAAACAGTAATATCTCCACATTGCAAGGTGCAATTCTGAAATTTTTTGCTTTTTCCTACTAATCCTAGCATGATAAAGAAGATTCAAAGAGAGTGAGATGCCAGCTCCTTTCATTCAGTCAGTAGCTTCAAACATTTCTGGTATATGAAAAACATGTTTTTCAATGGCAAAAATCAATGAATATTGTAAATGCACAAACAGTAATATCTCCACATTGCACGGTGCAATTCTGAAATTTTTAGCTTTTTCCTGTTAATCCTAGCATGATAAAGAAGATTCAAAGAGAGTGAGATGCCAGCTCCTTTCATTCAGTCAGTAGCTTCAAACATTTCTGGTATATGAAAAACATGTTTTTCAATGGCAAAAATCAATGAATATTGTAAATGCACAAACAGTAATATCTCCACATTGCAAGGTGCAATTCTGAAATTTTTTGCTTTTTCCTGCTAATCCTAGCATGATAAAGAAGATTCAAAGAGAGTGAGATGCCAGCTCCTTTCATTCAGTCAGTAGCTTCAAACATTTCTGGTATATGAAAAACATGTTTTTCAATGGCAAAAATCAATGAATATTGTAAATGCACAAACAGTAATATCTCCACATTGCACGGTGCAATTCTGAAATTTTTTGCTTTTTCCTGTTAATCCTAGCATGATAAAGAAGATTCAAAGAGAGTGAGATGCCAGCTCCTTTCATTCAGTCAGTAGCTTCAAACATTTCTGGTATATGAAAAACATGTTTTTCAATGGCAAAAATCAATGAATATTGTAAATGCACAAACAGTAATATCTCCACATTGCAAGGTGCAATTCTGAAATTTTTTGCTTTTTCCTGCTAATCCTAGCATGATAAAGAAGATTCAAAGAGAGTGAGATGCCAGCTCCTTTCATTCAGTCAGTAGCTTCAAACATTTCTGGTATATGAAAAACATGTTTTTCAATGGCAAAAATCAATGAATATTGTAAATGCACAAACAGTAATATCTCCACATTGCACGGTGCAATTCTGAAATTTTTAGCTTTTTCCTGTTAATCCTAGCATGATAAAGAAGATTCAAAGAGAGTGAGATGCCAGCTCCTTTCATTCAGTCATTAGCTTCAAACATTTCTGGTATATGAAAAACATGTTTTTCAATGGCAAAAATCAATGAATATTGTAAATGCAGAAACAGTAATATCTCCACATTGCACGGTGCAATTCTGAAATTTTTAGCTTTTTCCTGTTAATCCTAGCATGATAAAGAAGATTCAAAGAGAGTGAGATGCCAGCTCCTTTCATTCAGTCAGTAGCTTCAAACATTTCTGGTATATGAAAAACATGTTTTTCAATGGCAAAAATCAATGAATATTGTAAATGCACAAACAGTAATATCTCCACATTGCAAGGTGCAATTCTGAAATTTTTTGCTTTTTCCTGCTAATCCTAGCATGATAAAGAAGATTCAAAGAGAGTGAGATGCCAGCTCCTTTCATTCAGTCAGTAGCTTCAAACATTTCTGGTATATGAAAAACATGTTTTTCAATGGCAAAAATCAATGAATATTGTAAATGCACAAACAGTAATATCTCCACATTGCACGGTGCAATTCTGAAATTTTTAGCTTTTTCCTGTTAATCCTAGCATGATAAAGAAGATTCAAAGAGAGTGAGATGCCAGCTCCTTTCATTCAGTCAGTAGCTTCAAACATTTCTGGTATATGAAAACATGTTTTTCAATGGCAAAAATCAATGAATATTGTAAATGCACAAACAGTAATATCTCCACATTGCAAGGTGCAATTCTGAAATTTTTTGCTTTTTCCTGCTAATCCTAGCATGATAAAGAAGATTCAAAGAGAGTGAGATGCCAGCTCCTTTCATTCAGTCAGTAGCTTCAAACATTTCTGGTATATGAAAAACATGTTTTTCAATGGCAAAAATCAATGAATATTGTAAATGCACAAACAGTAATATCTCCACATTGCACGGTGCAATTCTGAAATTTTTAGCTTTTTCCTGTTAATCCTAGCATGATAAAGAAGATTCAAAGAGAGTGAGATGCCAGCTCCTTTCATTCAGTCAGTAGCTTCAAACATTTCTGGTATATGAAAAACATGTTTTTCAATGGCAAAAATCAATGAATATTGTAAATGCACAAACAGTAATATCTCCACATTGCAAGGTGCAATTCTGAAATTTTTTGCTTTTTCCTGCTAATCCTAGCATGATAAAGAAGATTCAAAGAGAGTGAGATGCCAGCTCCTTTCATTCAGTCAGTAGCTTCAAACATTTCTGGTATATGAAAAACATGTTTTTCAATGGCAAAAATCAATGAATATTGTAAATGCACAAACAGTAATATCTCCACATTGCAAGGTGCAATTCTGAAATTTTTTGCTTTTTCCTGCTAATCCTAGCATGATAAAGAAGATTCAAAGAGAGTGAGATGCCAGCTCCTTTCATTCAGTCAGTAGCTTCAAACATTTCTGGTATATGAAAAACATGTTTTTCAATGGCAAAAATCAATGAATATTGTAAATGCACAAACAGTAATATCTCCACATTGCACGGTGCAATTCTGAAATTTTTAGCTTTTTCCTGTTAATCCTAGCATGATAAAGAAGATTCAAAGAGAGTGAGATGCCAGCTCCTTTCATTCAGTCATTAGCTTCAAACATTTCTGGTATATGAAAAACATGTTTTTCAATGGCAAAAATCAATGAATATTGTAAATGCACAAACAGTAATATCTCCACATTGCACGGTGCAATTCTGAAATTTTTAGCTTTTTCCTGTTAATCCTAGCATGATAAAGAAGATTCAAAGAGAGTGAGATGCCAGCTCCTTTCATTCAGTCAGTAGCTTCAAACATTTCTGGTATATGAAAAACATGTTTTTCAATGGCAAAAATCAATGAATATTGTAAATGCACAAACAGTAATATCTCCACATTGCAAGGTGCAATTCTGAAATTTTTTGCTTTTTCCTGTTAATCCTAGCATGATAAAGAAGATTCAAAGAGAGTGAGATGCCAGCTCCTTTCATTCAGTCAGTAGCTTCAAACATTTCTGGTATATGAAAAACATGTTTTTCAATGGCAAAAATCAATGAATATTGTAAATGCACAAACAGTAATATCTCCACATTGCAAGGTGCAATTCTGAAATTTTTTGCTTTTTCCTGCTAATCCTAGCATGATAAAGAAGATTCAAAGAGAGTGAGATGCCAGCTCCTTTCATTCAGTCAGTAGCTTCAAACATTTCTGGTATATGAAAAACATGTTTTTCAATGGCAAAAATCAATGAATATTGTAAATGCACAAACAGTAATATCTCCACATTGCACGGTGCAATTCTGAAATTTTTAGCTTTTTCCTGTTAATCCTAGCATGATAAAGAAGATTCAAAGAGAGTGAGATGCCAGCTCCTTTCATTCAGTCAGTAGCTTCAAACATTTCTGGTATATGAAAAACATGTTTTTCAATGGCAAAAATCAATGAATATTGTAAATGCACAAACAGTAATATCTCCACATTGCAAGGTGCAATTCTGAAATTTTTTGCTTTTTCCTGCTAATCCTAGCATGATAAAGAAGATTCAAAGAGAGTGAGATGCCAGCTCCTTTCATTCAGTCAGTAGCTTCAAACATTTCTGGTATATGAAAAACATGTTTTTCAATGGCAAAAATCAATGAATATTGTAAATGCACAAACAGTAATATCTCCACATTGCACGGTGCAATTCTGAAATTTTTAGCTTTTTCCTGTTAATCCTAGCATGATAAAGAAGATTCAAAGAGAGTGAGATGCCAGCTCCTTTCATTCAGTCAGTAGCTTCAAACATTTCTGGTATATGAAAAACATGTTTTTCAATGGCAAAAATCAATGAATATTGTAAATGCACAAACAGTAATATCTCCACATTGCAAGGTGCAATTCTGAATTTTTTTGCTTTTTCCTGTTAATCCTAGCATGATAAAGAAGATTCAAAGAGAGTGAGATGCCAGCTCCTTTCATTCAGTCAGTAGCTTCAAACATTTCTGGTATATGAAAAACATGTTTTTCTATGGCAAAAATCAATGAATATTGTAAATGCACAAACAGTAATATCTCCACATTGCACGGTGCAATTCTGAAATTTTTAGCTTTTTCCTGTTAATCCTAGCATGATAAAGAAGATTCAAAGAGAGTGAGATGCCAGCTCCTTTCATTCAGTCAGTAGCTTCAAACATTTCTGGTATATGAAAAACATGTTTTTCAATGGCAAAAATCAATGAATATTGTAAATGCACAAACAGTAATATCTCCACATTGCAAGGTGCAATTCTGAAATTTTTTGCTTTTTCCTGTTAATCCTAGCATGATAAAGAAGATTCAAAGAGAGTGAGATGCCAGCTCCTTTCATTCAGTCAGTAGCTTCAAACATTTCTGGTATATGAAAAACATGTTTTTCAATGGCAAAAATCAATGAATATTGTAAATGCACAAACAGTAATATCTCCACATTGCACGGTGCAATTCTGAAATTTTTAGCTTTTTCCTGTTAATCCTAGCATGATAAAGAAGATTCAAAGAGAGTGAGATGCCAGCTCCTTTCATTCAGTCAGTAGCTTCAAACATTTCTGGTATATGAAAAACATGTTTTTCAATGGCAAAAATCAATGAATATTGTAAATGCACAAACAGTAATATCTCCACATTGCAAGGTGCAATTCTGAAATTTTTTGCTTTTTCCTGCTAATCCTAGCATGATAAAGAAGATTCAAAGAGAGTGAGATGCCAGCTCCTTTCATTCAGTCAGTAGCTTCAAACATTTCTGGTATATGAAAAACATGTTTTTCAATGGCAAAAATCAATGAATATTGTAAATGCACAAACAGTAATATCTCCACATTGCACGGTGCAATTCTGAAATTTTTAGCTTTTTCCTGTTAATCCTAGCATGATAAAGAAGATTCAAAGAGAGTGAGATGCCAGCTCCTTTCATTCAGTCATTAGCTTCAAACATTTCTGGTATATGAAAAACATGTTTTTCAATGGCAAAAATCAATGAATATTGTAAATGCACAAACAGTAATATCTCCACATTGCACGGTGCAATTCTGAAATTTTTAGCTTTTTCCTGTTAATCCTAGCATGATAAAGAAGATTCAAAGAGAGTGAGATGCCAGCTCCTTTCATTCAGTCAGTAGCTTCAAACATTTCTGGTATATGAAAAACATGTTTTTCAATGGCAAAAATCAATGAATATTGTAAATGCACAAACAGTAATATCTCCACATTGCAAGGTGCAATTCTGAAATTTTTTGCTTTTTCCTGCTAATCCTAGCATGATAAAGAAGATTCAAAGAGAGTGAGATGCCAGCTCCTTTCATTCAGTCAGTAGCTTCAAACATTTCTGGTATATGAAAAACATGTTTTTCAATGGCAAAAATCAATGAATATTGTAAATGCACAAACAGTAATATCTCCACATTGCACGGTGCAATTCTGAAATTTTTAGCTTTTTCCTGTTAATCCTAGCATGATAAAGAAGATTCAAAGAGAGTGAGATGCCAGCTCCTTTCATTCAGTCAGTAGCTTCAAACATTTCTGGTATATGAAAAACATGTTTTTCAATGGCAAAAATCAATGAATATTGTAAATGCACAAACAGTAATATCTCCACATTGCAAGGTGCAATTCTGAAATTTTTTGCTTTTTCCTGCTAATCCTAGCATGATAAAGAAGATTCAAAGAGAGTGAGATGCCAGCTCCTTTCATTCAGTCAGTAGCTTCAAACATTTCTGGTATATGAAAAACATGTTTTTCAATGGCAAAAATCAATGAATATTGTAAATGCACAAACAGTAATATCTCCACATTGCACGGTGCAATTCTGAAATTTTTTGCTTTTTCCTGTTAATCCTAGCATGATAAAGAAGATTCAAAGAGAGTGAGATGCCAGCTCCTTTCATTCAGTCAGTAGCTTCAAACATTTCTGGTATATGAAAAACATGTTTTTCAATGGCAAAAATCAATGAATATTGTAAATGCACAAACAGTAATATCTCCACATTGCAAGGTGCAATTCTGAAATTTTTTGCTTTTTCCTGCTAATCCTAGCATGATAAAGAAGATTCAAAGAGAGTGAGATGCCAGCTCCTTTCATTCAGTCAGTAGCTTCAAACATTTCTGGTATATGAAAAACATGTTTTTCAATGGCAAAAATCAATGAATATTGTAAATGCACAAACAGTAATATCTCCACATTGCACGGTGCAATTCTGAAATTTTTAGCTTTTTCCTGTTAATCCTAGCATGATAAAGAAGATTCAAAGAGAGTGAGATGCCAGCTCCTTTCATTCAGTCATTAGCTTCAAACATTTCTGGTATATGAAAAACATGTTTTTCAATGGCAAAAATCAATGAATATTGTAAATGCACAAACAGTAATATCTCCACATTGCACGGTGCAATTCTGAAATTTTTAGCTTTTTCCTGTTAATCCTAGCATGATAAAGAGATTCAAAGAGAGTGAGATGCCAGCTCCTTTCATTCAGTCAGTAGCTTCAAACATTTCTGGTATATGAAAAACATGTTTTTCAATGGCAAAAATCAATGAATATTGTAAATGCACAAACAGTAATATCTCCACATTGCAAGGTGCAATTCTGAAATTTTTTGCTTTTTCCTGTTAATCCTAGCATGATAAAGAAGATTCAAAGAGAGTGAGATGCCAGCTCCTTTCATTCAGTCAGTAGCTTCAAACATTTCTGGTATATGAAAAACATGTTTTTCAATGGCAAAAATCAATGAATATTGTAAATGCACAAACAGTAATATCTCCACATTGCAAGGTGCAATTCTGAAATTTTTTGCTTTTTCCTGCTAATCCTAGCATGATAAAGAAGATTCAAAGAGAGTGAGATGCCAGCTCCTTTCATTCAGTCAGTAGCTTCAAACATTTCTGGTATATGAAAAACATGTTTTTCAATGGCAAAAATCAATGAATATTGTAAATGCACAAACAGTAATATCTCCACATTGCACGGTGCAATTCTGAAATTTTTAGCTTTTTCCTGTTAATCCTAGCATGATAAAGAAGATTCAAAGAGAGTGAGATGCCAGCTCCTTTCATTCAGTCATTAGCTTCAAACATTTCTGGTATATGAAAAACATGTTTTTCAATGGCAAAAATCAATGAATATTGTAAATGCACAAACAGTAATATCTCCACATTGCAAGGTGCAATTCTGAAATTTTTTGCTTTTTCCTGTTAATCCTAGCATGATAAAGAAGATTCAAAGAGAGTGAGATGCCAGCTCCTTTCATTCAGTCAGTAGCTTCAAACATTTCTGGTATATGAAAAACATGTTTTTCAATGGCAAAAATCAATGAATATTGTAAATGCACAAACAGTAATATCTCCACATTGCAAGGTGCAATTCTGAAATTTTTTACTTTTTCCTGTTAATCCTAGCATGATAAAGAAGATTCAAAGAGAGTGAGATGCCAGCTCCTTTCATTCAGTCAGTAGCTTCAAACATTTCTGGTATATGAAAAACATGTTTTTCAATGGCAAAAATCAATGAATATTGTAAATGCACAAACAGTAATATCTCCACATTGCAAGGTGCAATTCTGAAATTTTTTGCTTTTTCCTGCTAATCCTAGCATGATAAAGAAGATTCAAAGAGAGTGAGATGCCAGCTCCTTTCATTCAGTCAGTAGCTTCAAACATTTCTGGTATATGAAAAACATGTTTTTCAATGGCAAAAATCAATGAATATTGTAAATGCACAAACAGTAATATCTCCACATTGCACGGTGCAATTCTGAAATTTTTAGCTTTTTCCTGTTAATCCTAGCATGATAAAGAAGATTCAAAGAGAGTGAGATGCCAGCTCCTTTCATTCAGTCAGTAGCTTCAAACATTTCTGGTATATGAAAAACATGTTTTTCAATGGCAAAAATCAATGAATATTGTAAATGCACAAACAGTAATATCTCCACATTGCAAGGTGCAATTCTGAAATTTTTTGCTTTTTCCTGCTAATCCTAGCATGATAAAGAAGATTCAAAGAGAGTGAGATGCCAGCTCCTTTCATTCAGTCAGTAGCTTCAAACATTTCTGGTATATGAAAAACATGTTTTTCAATGGCAAAAATCAATGAATATTGTAAATGCACAAACAGTAATATCTCCACATTGCACGGTGCAATTCTGAAATTTTTAGCTTTTTCCTGTTAATCCTAGCATGATAAAGAAGATTCAAAGAGAGTGAGATGCCAGCTCCTTTCATTCAGTCAGTAGCTTCAAACATTTCTGGTATATGAAAAACATGTTTTTCAATGGCAAAAATCAATGAATATTGTAAATGCACAAACAGTAATATCTCCACATTGCAAGGTGCAATTCTGAAATTTTTTGCTTTTTCCTGCTAATCCTAGCATGATAAAGAAGATTCAAAGAGAGTGAGATGCCAGCTCCTTTCATTCAGTCAGTAGCTTCAAACATTTCTGGTATATGAAAAACATGTTTTTCAATGGCAAAAATCAATGAATATTGTAAATGCACAAACAGTAATATCTCCACATTGCACGGTGCAATTCTGAAATTTTTAGCTTTTTCCTGTTAATCCTAGCATGATAAAGAAGATTCAAAGAGAGTGAGATGCCAGCTCCTTTCATTCAGTCAGTAGCTTCAAACATTTCTGGTATATGAAAAACATGTTTTTCAATGGCAAAAATCAATGAATATTGTAAATGCACAAACAGTAATATCTCCACATTGCAAGGTGCAATTCTGAAATTTTTTGCTTTTTCCTGCTAATCCTAGCATGATAAAGAAGATTCAAAGAGAGTGAGATGCCAGCTCCTTTCATTCAGTCAGTAGCTTCAAACATTTCTGGTATATGAAAAACATGTTTTTCAATGGCAAAAATCAATGAATATTGTAAATGCACAAACAGTAATATCTCCACATTGCACGGTGCAATTCTGAAATTTTTTGCTTTTTCCTGTTAATCCTAGCATGATAAAGAAGATTCAAAGAGAGTGAGATGCCAGCTCCTTTCATTCAGTCAGTAGCTTCAAACATTTCTGGTATATGAAAAACATGTTTTTCAATGGCAAAAATAAATGAATATTGTAAATGCACAAACAGTAATATCTCCACATTGCAAGGTGCAATTCTGAAATTTTTTGCTTTTTCCTGCTAATCCTAGCATGATAAAGAAGATTCAAAGAGAGTGAGATGCCAGCTCCTTTCATTCAGTCAGTAGCTTCAAACATTTCTGGTATATGAAAAACATGTTTTTCAATGGCAAAAATCAATGAATATTGTAAATGCACAAACAGTAATATCTCCACATTGCACGGTGCAATTCTGAAATTTTTAGCTTTTTCCTGTTAATCCTAGCATGATAAAGAAGATTCAAAGAGAGTGAGATGCCAGCTCCTTTCATTCAGTCATTAGCTTCAAACATTTCTGGTATATGAAAAACATGTTTTTCAATGGCAAAAATCAATGAATATTGTAAATGCACAAACAGTAATATCTCCACATTGCACGGTGCAATTCTGAAATTTTTAGCTTTTTCCTGTTAATCCTAGCATGATAAAGAAGATTCAAAGAGAGTGAGATGCCAGCTCCTTTCATTCAGTCAGTAGCTTCAAACATTTCTGGTATATGAAAAGCATGTTTTTCAATGGCAAAAATCAATGAATATTGTAAATGCACAAACAGTAATATCTCCACATTGCAAGGTGCAATTCTGAAATTTTTTGCTTTTTCCTGTTAATCCTAGCATGATAAAGAAGATTCAAAGAGAGTGAGATGCCAGCTCCTTTCATTCAGTCAGTAGCTTCAAACATTTCTGGTATATGAAAAACATGTTTTTCAATGGCAAAAATCAATGAATATTGTAAATGCACAAACAGTAATATCTCCACATTGCAAGGTGCAATTCTGAAATTTTTTGCTTTTTCCTGCTAATCCTAGCATGATAAAGAAGATTCAAAGAGAGTGAGATGCCAGCTCCTTTCATTCAGTCAGTAGCTTCAAACATTTCTGGTATATGAAAAACATGTTTTTCAATGGCAAAAATCAATGAATATTGTAAATGCACAAACAGTAATATCTCCACATTGCACGGTGCAATTCTGAAATTTTTAGCTTTTTCCTGTTAATCCTAGCATGATAAAGAGGATTCAAAGAGAGTGAGATGCCAGCTCCTTTCATTCAGTCAGAAGCTTCAAACATTTCTGGTATATGAAAAACATGTTTTTCAATGGCAAAAATCAATGAATATTGTAAATGCACAAACAGTAATATCTCCACATTGCAAGGTGCAATTCTGAAATTTTTTGCTTTTTCCTGCTAATCCTAGCATGATAAAGAAGATTCAAAGAGAGTGAGATGCCAGCTCCTTTCATTCAGTCAGTAGCTTCAAACATTTCTGGTATATGAAAAACATGTTTTTCAATGGCAAAAATCAATGAATATTGTAAATGCACAAACAGTAATATCTCCACATTGCACGGTGCAATTCTGAAATTTTTACCTTTTTCCTGTTAATCCTAGCATGATAAAGAAGATTCAAAGAGAGTGAGATGCCAGCTCCTTTCATTCAGTCATTAGCTTCAAACATTTCTGGTATATGAAAAACATGTTTTTCAATGGCAAAAATCAATGAATATTGTAAATGCACAAACAGTAATATCTCCACATTGCACGGTGCAATTCCGAAATTTTTAGCTTTTTCCTGTTAATCCTAGCATGATAAAGAAGATTCAAAGAGAGTGAGATGCCAGCTCCTTTCATTCAGTCAGTAGCTTCAAACATTTCTGGTATATGAAAAACATGTTTTTCAATGGCAAAAATCAATGAATATTGTAAATGCACAAACAGTAATATCTCCACATTGCAAGGTGCAATTCTGAAATTTTTTGCTTTTTCCTGTTAATCCTAGCATGATAAAGAAGATTCAAAGAGAGTGAGATGCCAGCTCCTTTCATTCAGTCAGTAGCTTCAAACATTTCTGGTATATGAAAAACATGTTTTTCAAAGGCAAAAATCAATGAATATTGTAAATGCACAAACAGTAATATCTCCACATTGCAAGGTGCAATTCTGAAATTTTTTGCTTTTTCCTGCTAATCCTAGCATGATAAAGAAGATTCAAAGAGAGTGAGATGCCAGCTCCTTTCATTCAGTCAGTAGCTTCAAACATTTCTGGTATATGAAAAACATGTTTTTCAATGGCAAAAATCAATGAATATTGTAAATGCACAAACAGTAATATCTCCACATTGCACGGTGCAATTCTGAAATTTTTAGCTTTTTCCTGTTAATCCTAGCATGATAAAGAAGATTCAAAGAGAGTGAGATGCCAGCTCCTTTCATTCAGTCAGTAGCTTCAAACATTTCTGGTATATGAAAAACATGTTTTTCAATGGCAAAAATCAATGAATATTGTAAATGCACAAACAGTAATATCTCCACATTGCAAGGTGCAATTCTGAAATTTTTTGCTTTTTCCTGCTAATCCTAGCATGATAAAGAAGATTCAAAGAGAGTGAGATGCCAGCTCCTTTCATTCAGTCAGTAGCTTCAAACATTTCTGGTATATGAAAAACATGTTTTTCAATGGCAAAAATCAATGAATATTGTAAATGCACAAACAGTAATATCTCCACATTGCACGGTGCAATTCTGAAATTTTTAGCTTTTTCCTGTTAATCCTAGCATGATAAAGAAGATTCAAAGAGAGTGAGATGCCAGCTCCTTTCATTCAGTCAGTAGCTTCAAACATTTCTGGTATATGAAAAACATGTTTTTCAATGGCAAAAATCAATGAATATTGTAAATGCACAAACAGTAATATCTCCACATTGCAAGGTGCAATTCGGAAATTTTTTGCTTTTTCCTGCTAATCCTAGCATGATAAAGAAGATTCAAAGAGAGTGAGATGCCAGCTCGTTTCATTCAGTCAGTAGCTTCAAACATTTCTGGTATATGAAAAACATGTTTTTCAATGGCAAAAATCAATGAATATTGTAAATGCACAAACAGTAATATCTCCACATTGCACGGTGCAATTCTGAAATTTTTAGCTTTTTCCTGTTAATCCTAGCATGATAAAGAAGATTCAAAGAGAGTGAGATGCCAGCTCCTTTCATTCAGTCAGTAGCTTCAAACATTTCTGGTATATGAAAAACATGTTTTTCAATGGCAAAAATCAATGAATATTGTAAATGCACAAACAGTAATATCTCCACATTGCAAGGTGCAATTCTGAAATTTTTTGCTTTTTCCTGCTAATCCTAGCATGATAAAGAAGATTCAAAGAGAGTGAGATGCCAGCTCCTTTCATTCAGTCAGTAGCTTCAAACATTTCTGGTATATGAAAAACATGTTTTTCAATGGCAAAAATCAATGAATATTGTAAATGCACAAACAGTAATATCTCCACATTGCACGGTGCAATTCTGAAATTTTTAGCTTTTTCCTGTTAATCCTAGCATGATAAAGAAGATTCAAAGAGAGTGAGATGCCAGCTCCTTTCATTCAGTCAGTAGCTTCAAACATTTCTGGTATATGAAAAACATGTTTTTCAATGGCAAAAATCAATGAATATTGTAAATGCACAAACAGTAATATCTCCACATTGCAAGGTGCAATTCTGAAATTTTTTGCTTTTTCCTGCTAATCCTAGCATGATAAAGAAGATTCAAAGAGAGTGACATGCCAGCTCCTTTCATTCAGTCAGTAGCTTCAAACATTTCTGGTATATGAAAAACATGTTTTTCAATGGCAAAAATCAATGAATATTGTAAATGCACAAACAGTAATATCTCCACATTGCACGGTGCAATTCTGAAATTTTTTGCTTTTTCCTGTTAATCCTAGCATGATAAAGAAGATTCAAAGAGAGTGAGATGCCAGCTCCTTTCATTCAGTCAGTAGCTTCAAACATTTCTGGTATATGAAAAACATGTTTTTCAATGGCAAAAATCAATGAATATTGTAAATGCACAAACAGTAATATCTCCACATTGCAAGGTGCAATTCTGAAATTTTTTGCTTTTTCCTGCTAATCCTAGCATGATAAAGAAGATTCAAAGAGAGTGAGATGCCAGCTCCTTTCATTCAGTCAGTAGCTTCAAACATTTCTGGTATATGAAAAACGTGTTTTTCAATGGCAAAAATCAATGAATATTGTAAATGCACAAACAGTAATATCTCCACATTGCACGGTGCAATTCTGAAATTTTTAGCTTTTTCCTGTTAATCCTAGCATGATAAAGAAGATTCAAAGAGAGTGAGATGCCAGCTCCTTTCATTCAGTCATTAGCTTCAAACATTTCTGGTATATGAAAAACATGTTTTTCAATGGCAAAAATCAATGAATATTGTAAATGCACAAACAGTAATATCTCCACATTGCACGGTGCAATTCTGAAATTTTTAGCTTTTTCCTGTTAATCCTAGCATGATAAAGAAGATTCAAAGAGAGTGAGATGCCAGCTCCTTTCATTCAGTCAGTAGCTTCAAACATTTCTGGTATATGAAAAACATGTTTTTCAATGGCAAAAATCAATGAATATTGTAAATGCACAAACAGTAATATCTCCACATTGCAAGGTGCAATTCTGAAATTTTTTGCTTTTTCCTGTTAATCCTAGCATGATAAAGAAGATTCAAAGAGAGTGAGATGCCAGCTCCTTTCATTCAGTCAGTAGCTTCAAACATTTCTGGTATATGAAAAACATGTTTTTCAATGGCAAAAATCAATGAATATTGTAAATGCACAAACAGTAATATCTCCACATTGCAAGGTGCAATTCTGAAATTTTTTGCTTTTTCCTGCTAATCCTAGCATGATAAAGAAGATTCAAAGAGAGTGAGATGCCAGCTCCTTTCATTCAGTCAGTAGCTTCAAACATTTCTGGTATATGAAAAACATGTTTTTCAATGGCAAAAATCAATGAATATTGTAAATGCACAAACAGTAATATCTCCACATTGCATGGTGCAATTCTGAAATTTTTAGCTTTTTCCTGTTAATCCTAGCATGATAAAGAAGATTCAAAGAGAGTGAGATGCCAGCTCCTTTCATTCAGTCATTAGCTTCAAACATTTCTGGTATATGAAAAACATGTTTTTCAATGGCAAAAATCAATGAATATTGTAAATGCACAAACAGTAATATCTCCACATTGCACGGTGCAATTCTGAAATTTTTAGCTTTTTCCTGTTAATCCTAGCATGATAAAGAAGATTCAAAGAGAGTGAGATGCCAGCTCCTTTCATTCAGTCAGTAGCTTCAAACATTTCTGGTATATGAAAAACATGTTTTTCAATGGCAAAAATCAATGAATATTGTAAATGCACAAACAGTAATATCTCCACATTGCAAGGTGCAATTCTGAAATTTTTTGCTTTTTCCTGTTAATCCTAGCATGATAAAGAAGATTCAAAGAGAGTGAGATGCCAGCTCCTTTCATTCAGTCAGTAGCTTCAAACATTTCTGGTATATGAAAAACATGTTTTTCAATGGCAAAAATCAATGAATATTGTAAATGCACAAACAGTAATATCTCCACATTGCAAGGTGCAATTCTGAAATTTTTTGCTTTTTCCTGCTAATCCTAGCATGATAAAGAAGATTCAAAGAGAGTGAGATGCCAGCTCCTTTCATTCAGTCAGTAGCTTCAAACATTTCTGGTATATGAAAAACATGTTTTTCAATGGCAAAAATCAATGAATATTGTAAATGCACAAACAGTAATATCTCCACATTGCACGGTGCAATTCTGAAATTTTTAGCTTTTTCCTGTTAATCCTAGCATGATAAAGAAGATTCAAAGAGAGTGAGATGCCAGCTCCTTTCATTCAGTCAGTAGCTTCAAACATTTCTGGTATATGAAAAACATGTTTTTCAATGGCAAAAATCAATGAATATTGTAAATGCACAAACAGTAATATCTCCACATTGCAAGGTGCAATTCTGAAATTTTTTGCTTTTTCCTGCTAATCCTAGCATGATAAAGAAGATTCAAAGAGAGTGAGATGCCAGCTCCTTTCATTCAGTCAGTAGCTTCAAACATTTCTGGTATATGAAAAACATGTTTTTCAATGGCAAAAATCAATGAATATTGTAAATGCACAAACAGTAATATCTCCACATTGCAAGGTGCAATTCTGAAATTTTTTGCTTTTTCCTGCTAATCCTAGCATGATAAAGAAGATTCAAAGAGAGTGAGATGCCAGCTCCTTTCATTCAGTCAGTAGCTTCAAACATTTCTGGTATATGAAAAACATGTTTTTCAATGGCAAAAATCAATGAATATTGTAAATGCACAAACAGTAATATCTCCACATTGCACGGTGCAATTCTGAAATTTTTAGCTTTTTCCTGTTAATCCTAGCATGATAAAGAAGATTCAAAGAGAGTGAGATGCCAGCTCCTTTCATTCAGTCATTAGCTTCAAACATTTCTGGTATATGAAAAACATGTTTTTCAATGGCAAAAATCAATGAATATTGTAAATGCACAAACAGTAATATCTCCACATTGCACGGTGCAATTCTGAAATTTTTAGCTTTTTCCTGTTAATCCTAGCATGATAAAGAAGATTCAAAGAGAGTGAGATGCCAGCTCCTTTCATTCAGTCAGTAGCTTCAAACATTTCTGGTATATGAAAAACATGTTTTTCAATGGCAAAAATCAATGAATATTGTAAATGCACAAACAGTAATATCTCCACATTGCAAGGTGCAATTCTGAAATTTTTTGCTTTTTCCTGTTAATCCTAGCATGATAAAGAAGATTCAAAGAGAGTGAGATGCCAGCTCCTTTCATTCAGTCAGTAGCTTCAAACATTTCTGGTATATGAAAAACATGTTTTTCAATGGCAAAAATCAATGAATATTGTAAATGCACAAACAGTAATATCTCCACATTGCACGGTGCAATTCTGAAATTTTTAGCTTTATCCTGTTAATCCTAGCATGATAAAGAAGATTCAAAGAGAGTGAGATGCCAGCTCCTTTCATTCAGTCAGTAGCTTCAAACATTTCTGGTATATGAAAAACATGTTTTTCAATGGCAAAAATCAATGAATATTGTAAATGCACAAACAGTAATATCTCCACATTGCAAGGTGCAATTCTGAAATTTTTTGCTTTTTCCTGCTAATCGTAGCATGATAAAGAAGATTCAAAGAGAGTGAGATGCCAGCTCCTTTCATTCAATCAGTAGCTTCAAACATTTCTGGTATATGAAAAACATGTTTTTCAATGGCAAAAATCAATGAATATTGTAAATGCACAAACAGTAATATCTCCACATTGCACGGTGCAATTCTGAAATTTTTAGCTTTTTCCTGTTAATCCTAGCATGATAAAGAAGATTCAAAGAGAGTGAGATGCCAGCTCCTTTCATTCAGTCAGTAGCTTCAAACATTTCTGGTATATGAAAAACATGTTTTTCAATGGCAAAAATCAATGAATATTGTAAATGCACAAACAGTAATATCTCCACATTGCAAGGTGCAATTCTGAAATTTTTTGCTTTTTCCTGTTAATCCTAGCATGATAAAGAAGATTCAAAGAGAGTGAGATGCCAGCTCCTTTCATTCAGTCAGTAGCTTCAAACATTTCTGGTATATGAAAAACATGTTTTTCAATGGCAAAAATCAATGAATATTGTAAATGCACAAACAGTAATATCTCCACATTGCACGGTGCAATTCTGAAATTTTTAGCTTTTTCCTGTTAATCCTAGCATGATAAAGAAGATTCAAAGAGAGTGAGATGCCAGCTCCTTTCATTCAGTCAGTAGCTTCAAACATTTCTGGTATATGAAAAACATGTTTTTCAATGGCAAAAATCAATGAATATTGTAAATGCACAAACAGTAATATCTCCACATTGCACGGTGCAATTCTGAAATTTTTAGCTTTTTCCTGTTAATCCTAGCATGATAAAGAAGATTCAAAGAGAGTGAGATGCCAGCTCCTTTCATTCAGTCAGTAGCTTCAAACATTTCTGGTATATGAAAAACATGTTTTTCAATGGCAAAAATCAATGAATATTGTAAATGCACAAACAGTAATATCTCCACATTGCAAGGTGCAATTCTGAAATTTTTTGCTTTTTCCTGCTAATCCTAGCATGATAAAGAAGATTCAAAGAGAGTGAGATGCCAGCTCCTTTCATTCAGTCAGTAGCTTCAAACATTTCTGGTATATGAAAAACATGTTTTTCAATGGCAAAAATCAATGAATATTGTAAATGCATAAACAGTAATATCTCCACATTGCACGGTGCAATTCTGAAATTTTTAGCTTTTTCCTGTTAATCCTAGCATGATAAAGAAGATTCAAAGAGAGTGAGATGCCAGCTCCTTTCATTCAGTCAGTAGCTTCAAACATTTCTGGTATATGAAAAACATGTTTTTCAATGGCAAAAATCAATGAATATTGTAAATGCACAAACAGTAATATCTCCACATTGCAAGGTGCAATTCTGAAATTTTTTGCTTTTTCCTGCTAATCCTAGCATGATAAAGAAGATTCAAAGAGAGTGAGATGCCAGCTCCTTTCATTCAGTCAGTAGCTTCAAACATTTCTGGTATATGAAAAACATGTTTTTCAATGGCAAAAATCAATGAATATTGTAAATGCACAAACAGTAATATCTCCACATTGCACGGTGCAATTCTGAAATTTTTTGCTTTTTCCTGTTAATCCTAGCATGATAAAGAAGATTCAAAGAGAGTGAGATGCCAGCTCCTTTCATTCAGTCAGTAGCTTCAAACATTTCTGGTATATGAAAAACATGTTTTTCAATGGCAAAAATCAATGAATATTGTAAATGCACAAACAGTAATATCTCCACATTGCAAGGTGCAATTCTGAAATTTTTTGCTTTTTCCTGCTAATCCTAGCATGATAAAGAAGATTCAAAGAGAGTGAGATGCCAGCTCCTTTCATTCAGTCAGTAGCTTCAAACATTTCTGGTATATGAAAAACATGTTTTTCAATGGCAAAAATCAATGAATATTGTAAATGCACAAACAGTAATATCTCCACATTGCACGGTGCAATTCTGAAATTTTTAGCTTTTTCCTGTTAATCCTAGCATGATAAAGAAGATTCAAAGAGAGTGAGATGCCAGCTCCTTTCATTCAGTCATTAGCTTCAAACATTTCTGGTATATGAAAAACATGTTTTTCAATGGCAAAAATCAATGAATATTGTAAATGCACAAACAGTAATATCTCCACATTGCACGGTGCAATTCTGAAATTTTTAGCTTTTTCCTGTTAATCCTAGCATGATAAAGAAGATTCAAAGAGAGTGAGATGCCAGCTCCTTTCATTCAGTCAGTAGCTTCAAACATTTCTGGTATATGAAAAACATGTTTTTCAATGGCAAAAATCAATGAATATTGTAAATGCACAAACAGTAATATCTCCACATTGCAAGGTGCAATTCTGAAATTTTTTGCTTTTTCCTGTTAATCCTAGCATGATAAAGAAGATTCAAAGAGAGTGAGATGCCAGCTCCTTTCATTCAGTCAGTAGCTTCAAACATTTCTGGTATATGAAAAACATGTTTTTCAATGGCAAAAATCAATGAATATTGTAAATGCACAAACAGTAATATCTCCACATTGCAAGGTGCAATTCTGAAATTTTTTGCTTTTTCCTGCTAATCCTAGCATGATAAAGAAGATTCAAAGAGAGTGAGATGCCAGCTCCTTTCATTCAGTCAGTAGCTTCAAACATTTCTGGTATATGAAAAACATGTTTTTCAATGGCAAAAATCAATGAATATTGTAAATGCACAAACAGTAATATCTCCACATTGCACGGTGCAATTCTGAAATTTTTAGCTTTTTCTTGTTAATCCTAGCATGATAAAGAAGATTCAAAGAGAGTGAGATGCCAGCTCCTTTCATTCAGTCAGTAGCTTCAAACATTTCTGGTATATGAAAAACATGTTTTTCAATGGCAAAAATCAATGAATATTGTAAATGCACAAACAGTAATATCTCCACATTGCAAGGTGCAATTCTGAAATTTTTTGCTTTTTCCTGCTAATCCTAGCATGATAAAGAAGATTCAAAGAGAGTGAGATGCCAGCTCCTTTCATTCAGTCAGTAGCTTCAAACATTTCTGGTATATGAAAAACATGTTTTTCAATGGCAAAAATCAATGACTATTGTAAATGCACAAACAGTAATATCTCCACATTGCACGGTGCAATTCTGAAATTTTTAGCTTTTTCCTGTTAATCCTAGCATGATAAAGAAGATTCAAAGAGAGTGAGATGCCAGCTCCTTTCATTCAGTCAGTAGCTTCAAACATTTCTGGTATATGAAAAACATGTTTTTCAATGGCAAAAATCAATGAATATTGTAAATGCATAAACAGTAATATCTCCACATTGCACGGTGCAATTCTGAAATTTTTAGCTTTTTCCTGTTAATCCTAGCATGATAAAGAAGATTCAAAGAGAGTGAGATGCCAGCTCCTTTCATTCAGTCAGTAGCTTCAAACATTTCTGGTATATGAAAAACATGTTTTTCAATGGCAAAAATCAATGAATATTGTAAATGCACAAACAGTAATATCTCCACATTGCAAGGTGCAATTCTGAAATTTTTTGCTTTTTCCTGCTAATCCTAGCATGATAAAGAAGATTCAAAGAGAGTGAGATGCCAGCTCCTTTCATTCAGTCAGTAGCTTCAAACATTTCTGGTATATGAAAAACATGTTTTTCAATGGCAAAAATCAATGAATATTGTAAATGCACAAACAGTAATATCTCCACATTGCACGGTGCAATTCTGAAATTTTTTGCTTTTTCCTGTTAATCCTAGCATGATAAAGAAGATTCAAAGAGAGTGAGATGCCAGCTCCTTTCATTCAGTCAGTAGGTTCAAACATTTCTGGTATATGAAAAACATGTTTTTCAATGGCAAAAATCAATGAATATTGTAAATGCACAAACAGTAATATCTCCACATTGCAAGGTGCAATTCTGAAATTTTTTGCTTTTTCCTGCTAATCCTAGCATGATAAAGAAGATTCAAAGAGAGTGAGATGCCAGCTCCTTTCATTCAGTCAGTAGCTTCAAACATTTCTGGTATATGAAAAACATGTTTTTCAATGGCAAAAATCAATGAATATTGTAAATGCACAAACAGTAATATCTCCACATTGCACGGTGCAATTCTGAAATTTTTAGCTTTTTCCTGTTAATCCTAGCATGATAAAGAAGATTCAAAGAGAGTGAGATGCCAGCTCCTTTCATTCAGTCATTAGCTTCAAACATTTCTGGTATATGAAAAACATGTTTTTCAATGGCAAAAATCAATGAATATTGTAAATGCACAAACAGTAATATCTCCACATTGCAAGGTGCAATTCTGAAATTTTTTGCTTTTTCCTGCTAATCCTAGCATGATAAAGAAGATTCAAAGAGAGTGAGATGCCAGCTCCTTTCATTCAGTCAGTAGCTTCAAACATTTCTGGTATATGAAAAACATGTTTTTCAATGGCAAAAATCAATGAATATTGTAAATGCACAAACAGTAATATCTCCACATTGCACGGTGCAATTCTGAAATTTTTAGCTTTTTCCTGTTAATCCTAGCATGATAAAGAAGATTCAAAGAGAGTGAGATGCCAGCTCCTTTCATTCAGTCAGTAGCTTCAAACATTTCTGGTATATGAAAAACATGTTTTTCAATGGCAAAAATCAATGAATATTGTAAATGCACAAACAGTAATATCTCCACATTGCAAGGTGCAATTCTGAAATTTTTTGCTTTTTCCTGCTAATCCTAGCATGATAAAGAAGATTCAAAGAGAGTGAGATGCCAGCTCCTTTCATTCAGTCAGTAGCTTCAAACATTTCTGGTATATGAAAAACATGTTTTTCAATGGCAAAAATCAATGACTATTGTAAATGCACAAACAGTAATATCTCCACATTGCACGGTGCAATTCTGAAATTTTTAGCTTTTTCCTGTTAATCCTAGCATGATAAAGAAGATTCAAAGAGAGTGAGATGCCAGCTCCTTTCATTCAGTCATTAGCTTCAAACATTTCTGGTATATGAAAAACATGTTTTTCAATGGCAAAAATCAATGAATATTGTAAATGCACAAACAGTAATATCTCCACATTGCAAGGTGCAATTCTGAAATTTTTTGCTTTTTCCTGTTAATCCTAGCATGATAAAGAAGATTCAAAGAGAGTGAGATGCCAGCTCCTTTCATTCAGTCAGTAGCTTCAAACATTTCTGGTATATGAAAAACATGTTTTTCAATGGCAAAAATCAATGAATATTGTAAATGCACAAACAGTAATATCTCCACATTGCACGGTGCAATTCTGAAATTTTTAGCTTTTTCCTGTTAATCCTAGCATGATAAAGAAGATTCAAAGAGAGTGAGATGCCAGCTCCTTTCATTCAGTCAGCAGCTTCAAACATTTCTGGTATATGAAAAACATGTTTTTCAATGGCAAAAATCAATGAATATTGTAAATGCACAAACAGTAATATCTCCACATTGCAAGGTGCAATTCTGAAATTTTTTGCTTTTTCCTGCTAATCCTAGCATGATAAAGAAGATTCAAAGAGAGTGAGATGCCAGCTCCTTTCATTCAGTCAGTAGCTTCAAACATTTCTGGTATATGAAAAACATGTTTTTCAATGGCAAAAATCAATGAATATTGTAAATGCACAAACAGTAATTTCTCCACATTGCACGGTGCAATTCTGAAATTTTTAGCTTTTTCCTGTTAATCCTAGCATGATAAAGAAGATTCAAAGAGAGTGAGATGCCAGCTCCTTTCATTCAGTCATTAGCTTCAAACATTTCTGGTATATGAAAAACATGTTTTTCAATGGCAAAAATCAATGAATATTGTAAATGCACAAACAGTAATATCTCCACATTGCACGGTGCAATTCTGAAATTTTTAGCTTTTTCCTGTTAATCCTAGCATGATAAAGAAGATTCAAAGAGAGTGAGATGCCAGCTCCTTTCATTCAGTCAGTAGCTTCAAACATTTCTGGTATATGAAAAACATGTTTTTCAATGGCAAAAATCAATGAATATTGTAAATGCACAAACAGTAATATCTCCACATTGCAAGGTGCAATTCTGAAATTTTTTGCTTTTTCCTGTTAATCCTAGCATGATAAAGAAGATTCAAAGAGAGTGAGATGCCAGCTCCTTTCATTCAGTCAGTAGCTTCAAACATTTCTGGTATATGAAAAACATGTTTTTCAATGGCAAAAATCAATGAATATTGTAAATGCACAAACAGTAATATCTCCACATTGCACGGTGCAATTCTGAAATTTTTAGCTTTTTCCTGTTAATCCTAGCATGATAAAGAAGATTCAAAGAGAGTGAGATGCCAGCTCCTTTCATTCAGTCAGTAGCTTCAAACATTTCTGGTATATGAAAAACATGTTTTTCAATGGCAAAAATCAATGAATATTGTAAATGCACAAACAGTAATATCTCCATATTGCACGGTGCAATTCTGAAATTTTTAGCTTTTTCCTGTTAATCCTAGCATGATAAAGAAGATTCAAAGAGAGTGAGATGCCAGCTCCTTTCATTCAGTCAGTAGCTTCAAACATTTCTGGTATATGAAAAACATGTTTTTCAATGGCAAAAATCAATGAATATTGTAAATGCACAAACAGTAATATCTCCACATTGCAAGGTGCAATTCTGAAATTTTTTGCTTTTTCCTGCTAATCCTAGCATGATAAAGAAGATTCAAAGAGAGTGAGATGCCAGCTCCTTTCATTCAGTCAGTAGCTTCAAACATTTCTGGTATATGAAAAACATGTTTTTCAATGGCAAAAATCAATGAATATTGTAAATGCACAAACAGTAATATCTCCACATTGCACGGTGCAATTCTGAAATTTTTAGCTTTTTCCTGTTAATCCTAGCATGATAAAGAAGATTCAAAGAGAGTGAGATGCCAGCTCCTTTCATTCAGTCAGTAGCTTCAAACATTTCTGGTATATGAAAAACATGTTTTTCAATGGCAAAAATCAATGAATATTGTAAATGCACAAACAGTAATATCTCCACATTGCAAGGTGCAATTCTGAAATTTTTTGCTTTTTCCTGTTAATCCTAGCATGATAAAGAAGATTCAAAGAGAGTGAGATGCCAGCTCCTTTCATTCAGTCAGTAGCTTCAAACATTTCTGGTACATGAAAAACATGTTTTTCAATGGCAAAAATCAATGAATATTGTAAATGCACAAACAGTAATATCTCCACATTGCAAGGTGCAATTCTGAAATTTTTTGCTTTTTCCTGCTAATCCTAGCATGATAAAGAAGATTCAAAGAGAGTGAGATGCCAGCTCCTTTCATTCAGTCAGTAGCTTCAAACATTTCTGGTATATGAAAAACATGTTTTTCAATGGCAAAAATCAATGAATATTGTAAATGCACAAACAGTAATATCTCCACATTGCACGGTGCAATTCTGAAATTTTTAGCTTTTTCCTGTTAATCCTAGCATGATAAAGAAGATTCAAAGAGAGTGAGATGCCAGCTCCTTTCATTCAGTCAGTAGCTTCAAACATTTCTGGTATATGAAAAACATGTTTTTCAATGGCAAAAATCAATGAATATTGTAAATGCACAAACAGTAATATCTCCACATTGCAAGGTGCAATTCTGAAATTTTTTGCTTTTTCCTGCTAATCCTAGCATGATAAAGAAGATTCAAAGAGAGTGAGATGCCAGCTCCTTTCATTCAGTCAGTAGCTTCAAACATTTCTGGTATATGAAAAACATGTTTTTCAATGGCAAAAATCAATGAATATTGTAAATGCACAAACAGTAATATCTCCACATTGCACGGTGCAATTCTGAAATTTTTAGCTTTTTCCTGTTAATCCTAGCATGATAAAGAAGATTCAAAGAGAGTGAGATGCCAGCTCCTTTCATTCAGTCATTAGCTTCAAACATTTCTGGTATATGAAAAACATGTTTTTCAATGGCAAAAATCAATGAATATTGTAAATGCACAAACAGTAATATCTCCACATTGCACGGTGCAATTCTGAAATTTTTAGCTTTTTCCTGTTAATCCTAGCATGATAAAGAAGATTCAAAGAGAGTGAGATGCCAGCTCATTTCATTCAGTCAGTAGCTTCAAACATTTCTGGTATATGAAAAACATGTTTTTCAATGGCAAAAATCAATGAATATTGTAAATGCACAAACAGTAATATCTCCACATTGCAAGTGCAATTCTGAAATTTTTTGCTTTTTCCTGTTAATCCTAGCATGATAAAGAAGATTCAAAGAGAGTGAGATGCCAGCTCCTTTCATTCAGTCAGTAGCTTCAAACATTTCTGGTATATGAAAAACATGTTTTTCAATGGCAAAAATCAATGAATATTGTAAATGCACAAACAGTAATATCTCCACATTGCACGGTGCAATTCTGAAATTTTTAGCTTTTTCCTGTTAATCCTAGCATGATAAAGAAGATTCAAAGAGAGTGAGATGCCAGCTCCTTTCATTCAGTCAGTAGCTTCAAACATTTCTGGTATATGAAAAACATGTTTTTCAATGGCAAAAATCAATGAATATTGTAAATGCACAAACAGTAATATCTCCACATTGCACGGTGCAATTCTGAAATTTTTAGCTTTTTCCTGTTAATCCTAGCATGATAAAGAAGATTCAAAGAGAGTGAGATGCCAGCTCCTTTCATTCAGTCAGTAGCTTCAAACATTTCTGGTATATGAAAAACATGTTTTTCAATGGCAAAAATCAATGAATATTGTAAATGCACAAACAGTAATATCTCCACATTGCAAGGTGCAATTCTGAAATTTTTTGCTTTTTCCTGCTAATCCTAGCATGATAAAGAAGATTCAAAGAGAGTGAGATGCCAGCTCCTTTCATTCAGTCAGTAGCTTCAAACATTTCTGGTATATGAAAAACATGTTTTTCAATGGCAAAAATCAATGAATATTGTAAATGCACAAACAGTAATATCTCCACATTGCACGGTGCAATTCTGAAATTTTTAGCTTTTTCCTGTTAATCCTAGCATGATAAAGAAGATTCAAAGAGAGTGAGATGCCAGCTCCTTTCATTCAGTCCTTAGCTTCAAACATTTCTGGTATATGAAAAACATGTTTTTCAATGGCAAAAATCAATGAATATTGTAAATGCACAAACAGTAATATCTCCACATTGCACGGTGCAATTCTGAAATTTTTAGCTTTTTCCTGTTAATCCTAGCATGATAAAGAAGATTCAAAGAGAGTGAGATGCCAGCTCCTTTCATTCAGTCAGTAGCTTCAAACATTTCTGGTATATGAAAAACATGTTTTTCAATGGCAAAAATCAATGAATATTGTAAATGCACAAACAGTAATATCTCCACATTGCAAGGTGCAATTCTGAAATTTTTTGCTTTTTCCTGTTAATCCTAGCATGATAAAGAAGATTCAAAGAGAGTGAGATGCCAGCTCCTTTCATTCAGTCAGTAGCTTCAAACATTTCTGGTATATGAAAAACATGTTTTTCAATGGCAAAAATCAATGAATATTGTAAATGCACAAACAGTAATATCTCCACATTGCACGGTGCAATTCTGAAATTTTTAGCTTTTTCCTGTTAATCCTAGCATGATAAAGAAGATTCAAAGAGAGTGAGATGCCAGCTCCTTTCATTCAGTCAGTAGCTTCAAACATTTCTGGTATATGAAAAACATGTTTTTCAATGGCAAAAATCAATGAATATTGTAAATGCACAAACAGTAATATCTCCACATTGCAAGGTGCAATTCTGAAATTTTTTGCTTTTTCCTGCTAATCCTAGCATGATAAAGAAGATTCAAAGAGAGTGAGATGCCAGCTCCTTTCATTCAGTCAGTAGCTTCAAACATTTCTGGTATATGAAAAACATGTTTTTCAATGGCAAAAATCAATGAATATTGTAAATGCACAAACAGTAATATCTCCACATTGCACGGTGCAATTCTGAAATTTTTAGCTTTTTCCTGTTAATCCTAGCATGATAAAGAAGATTCAAAGAGAGTGAGATGCCAGCTCCTTTCATTCAGTCAGTAGCTTCAAACATTTCTGGTATATGAAAAACATGTTTTTCAATGGCAAAAATCAATGAATATTGTAAATGCACAAACAGTAATATCTCCACATTGCAAGGTGCAATTCTGAAATTTTTTGCTTTTTCCTGTTAATCCTAGCATGATAAAGAAGATTCAAAGAGAGTGAGATGCCAGCTCCTTTCATTCAGTCAGTAGCTTCAAACATTTCTGGTATATGAAAAACATGTTTTTCAATGGCAAAAATCAATGAATATTGTAAATGCACAAACAGTAATATCTCCACATTGCACGGTGCAATTCTGAAATTTTTAGCTTTTTCCTGTTAATCCTAGCATGATAAAGAAGATTCAAAGAGAGTGAGATGCCAGCTCCTTTCATTCAGTCAGTAGCTTCAAACATTTCTGGTATATGAAAAACATGTTTTTCAATGGCAAAAATCAATGAATATTGTAAATGCACAAACAGTAATATCTCCACATTGCACGGTGCAATTCTGAAATTTTTAGCTTTTTCCTGTTAATCCTAGCATGATAAAGAAGATTCAAAGAGAGTGAGATGCCAGCTCCTTTCATTCAGTCAGTAGCTTCAAACATTTCTGGTATATGAAAAACATGTTTTTCAATGGCAAAAATCAATGAATATTGTAAATGCACAAACAGTAATATCTCCACATTGCAAGGTGCAATTCTGAAATTTTTTGCTTTTTCCTGCTAATCCTAGCATGATAAAGAAGATTCAAAGAGAGTGAGATGCCAGCTCCTTTCATTCAGTCAGTAGCTTCAAACATTTCTGGTATATGAAAAACATGTTTTTCAATGGCAAAAATCAATGAATATTGTAAATGCATAAACAGTAATATCTCCACATTGCACGGTGCAATTCTGAAATTTTTAGCTTTTTCCTGTTAATCCTAGCATGATAAAGAAGATTCAAAGAGAGTGAGATGCCAGCTCCTTTCATTCAGTCAGTAGCTTCAAACATTTCTGGTATATGAAAAACATGTTTTTCAATGGCAAAAATCAATGAATATTGTAAATGCACAAACAGTAATATCTCCACATTGCAAGGTGCAATTCTGAAATTTTTTGCTTTTTCCTGCTAATCCTAGCATGATAAAGAAGATTCAAAGAGAGTGAGATGCCAGCTCCTTTCATTCAGTCAGTAGCTTCAAACATTTCTGGTATATGAAAAACATGTTTTTCAATGGCAAAAATCAATGAATATTGTAAATGCACAAACAGTAATATCTCCACATTGCACGGTGCAATTCTGAAATTTTTTGCTTTTTCCTGTTAATCCTAGCATGATAAAGAAGATTCAAAGAGAGTGAGATGCCAGCTCCTTTCATTCAGTCAGTAGCTTCAAACATTTCTGGTATATGAAAAACATGTTTTTCAATGGCAAAAATCAATGAATATTGTAAATGCACAAACAGTAATATCTCCACATTGCAAGGTGCAATTCTGAAATTTTTTGCTTTTTCCTGCTAATCCTAGCATGATAAAGAAGATTCAAAGAGAGTGAGATGCCAGCTCCTTTCATTCAGTCAGTAGCTTCAAACATTTCTGGTATATGAAAAACATGTTTTTCAATGGCAAAAATCAATGAATATTGTAAATGCACAAACAGTAATATCTCCACATTGCACGGTGCAATTCTGAAATTTTTAGCTTTTTCCTGTTAATCCTAGCATGATAAAGAAGATTCAAAGAGAGTGAGATGCCAGCTCCTTTCATTCAGTCATTAGCTTCAAACATTTCTGGTATATGAAAAACATGTTTTTCAATGGCAAAAATCAATGAATATTGTAAATGCACAAACAGTAATATCTCCACATTGCACGGTGCAATTCTGAAATTTTTAGCTTTTTCCTGTTAATCCTAGCATGATAAAGAAGATTCAAAGAGAGTGAGATGCCAGCTCCTTTCATTCAGTCAGTAGCTTCAAACATTTCTGGTATATGAAAAACATGTTTTTCAATGGCAAAAATCAATGAATATTGTAAATGCACAAACAGTAATATCTCCACATTGCACGGTGCAATTCTGAAATTTTTAGCTTTTTCCTGTTAATCCTAGCATGATAAAGAAGATTCAAAGAGAGTGAGATGCCAGCTCCTTTCATTCAGTCAGTAGCTTCAAACATTTCTGGTATATGAAAAACATGTTTTTCAATGGCAAAAATCAATGAATATTGTAAATGCACAAACAGTAATATCTCCACATTGCAAGGTGCAATTCTGAATTTTTTTGCTTTTTCCTGTTAATCCTAGCATGATAAAGAAGATTCAAAGAGAGTGAGATGCCAGCTCCTTTCATTCAGTCAGTAGCTTCAAACATTTCTGGTATATGAAAAACATGTTTTTCAATGGCAAAAATCAATGAATATTGTAAATGCACAAACAGTAATATCTCCACATTGCACGGTGCAATTCTGAAATTTTTTGCTTTTTCCTGTTAATCCTAGCATGATAAAGAAGATTCAAAGAGAGTGAGATGCCAGCTCCTTTCATTCAGTCAGTAGCTTCAAACATTTCTGGTATATGAAAAACATGTTTTTCAATGGCAAAAATCAATGAATATTGTAAATGCACAAACAGTAATATCTCCACATTGCAAGGTGCAATTCTGAAATTTTTTGCTTTTTCCTGCTAATCCTAGCATGATAAAGAAGATTCAAAGAGAGTGAGATGCCAGCTCCTTTCATTCAGTCAGTAGCTTCAAACATTTCTGGTATATGAAAAACATGTTTTTCAATGGCAAAAATCAATGAATATTGTAAATGCACAAACAGTAATATCTCCACATTGCACGGTGCAATTCTGAAATTTTTAGCTTTTTCCTGTTAATCCTAGCATGATAAAGAAGATTCAAAGAGAGTGAGATGCCAGCTCCTTTCATTCAGTCAGTAGCTTCAAACATTTCTGGTATATGAAAAACATGTTTTTCAATGGCAAAAATCAATGAATATTGTAAATGCACAAACAGTAATATCTCCACATTGCAAGGTGCAATTCTGAAATTTTTTGCTTTTTCCTGTTAATCCTAGCATGATAAAGAAGATTCAAAGAGAGTGAGATGCCAGCTCCTTTCATTCAGTCAGTAGCTTCAAACATTTCTGGTATATGAAAAACATGTTTTTCAATGGCAAAAATCAATGAATATTGTAAATGCACAAACAGTAATATCTCCACATTGCACGGTGCAATTCTGAAATTTTTAGCTTTTTCCTGTTAATCCTAGCATGATAAAGAAGATTCAAAGAGAGTGAGATGCCAGCTCCTTTCATTCAGTCAGTAGCTTCAAACATTTCTGGTATATGAAAAACATGTTTTTCAATGGCAAAAATCAATGAATATTGTAAATGCACAAACAGTAATATCTCCACATTGCACGGTGCAATTCTGAAATTTTTAGCTTTTTCCTGTTAATCCTAGCATGATAAAGAAGATTCAAAGAGAGTGAGATGCCAGCTCCTTTCATTCAGTCAGTAGCTTCAAACATTTCTGGTATATGAAAAACATGTTTTTCAATGGCAAAAATCAATGAATATTGTAAATGCACAAACAGTAATATCTCCACATTGCAAGGTGCAATTCTGAAATTTTTTGCTTTTTCCTGCTAATCCTAGCATGATAAAGAAGATTCAAAGAGAGTGAGATGCCAGCTCCTTTCATTCAGTCAGTAGCTTCAAACATTTCTGGTATATGAAAAACATGTTTTTCAATGGCAAAAATCAATGAATATTGTAAATGCATAAACAGCAATATCTCCACATTGCACGGTGCAATTCTGAAATTTTTAGCTTTTTCCTGTTAATCCTAGCATGATAAAGAAGATTCAAAGAGAGTGAGATGCCAGCTCCTTTCATTCAGTCAGTAGCTTCAAACATTTCTGGTATATGAAAAACATGTTTTTCAATGGCAAAAATCAATGAATATTGTAAATGCACAAACAGTAATATCTCCACATTGCAAGGTGCAATTCTGAAATTTTTTGCTTTTTCCTGCTAATCCTAGCATGATAAAGAAGATTCAAAGAGAGTGAGATGCCAGCTCCTTTCATTCAGTCAGTAGCTTCAAACATTTCTGGTATATGAAAAACATGTTTTTCAATGGCAAAAATCAATGAATATTGTAAATGCACAAACAGTAATATCTCCACATTGCACGGTGCAATTCTGAAATTTTTTGCTTTTTCCTGTTAATCCTAGCATGATAAAGAAGATTCAAAGAGAGTGAGATGCCAGCTCCTTTCATTCAGTCAGTAGCTTCAAACATTTCTGGTATATGAAAAACATGTTTTTCAATGGCAAAAATCAATGAATATTGTAAATGCACAAACAGTAATATCTCCACATTGCAAGGTGCAATTCTGAAATTTTTTGCTTTTTCCTGCTAATCCTAGCATGATAAAGAAGATTCAAAGAGAGTGAGATGCCAGCTCCTTTCATTCAGTCAGTAGCTTCAAACATTTCTGGTATATGAAAAACATGTTTTTCAATGGCAAAAATCAATGAATATTGTAAATGCACAAACAGTAATATCTCCACATTGCACGGTGCAATTCTGAAATTTTTAGCTTTTTCCTGTTAATCCTAGCATGATAAAGAAGATTCAAAGAGAGTGAGATGCCAGCTCCTTTCATTCAGTCATTAGCTTCAAACATTTCTGGTATATGAAAAACATGTTTTTCAATGGCAAAAATCAATGAATATTGTAAATGCACAAACAGTAATATCTCCACATTGCACGGTGCAATTCTGAAATTTTTAGCTTTTTCCTGTTAATCCTAGCATGATAAAGAAGATTCAAAGAGAGTGAGATGCCAGCTCCTTTCATTCAGTCAGTAGCTTCAAACATTTCTGGTATATGAAAAACATGTTTTTCAATGGCAAAAATCAATGAATATTGTAAATGCACAAACAGTAATATCTCCACATTGCAAGGTGCAATTCTGAAATTTTTTGCTTTTTCCTGTTAATCCTAGCATGATAAAGAAGATTCAAAGAGAGTGAGATGCCAGCTCCTTTCATTCAGTCAGTAGCTTCAAACATTTCTGGTATATGAAAAACATGTTTTTCAATGGCAAAAATCAATGAATATTGTAAATGCACAAACAGTAATATCTCCACATTGCAAGGTGCAATTCTGAAATTTTTTGCTTTTTCCTGCTAATCCTAGCATGATAAAGAAGATTCAAAGAGAGTGAGATGCCAGCTCCTTTCATTCAGTCAGTAGCTTCAAACATTTCTGGTATATGAAAAACATGTTTTTCAATGGCAAAAATCAATGAATATTGTAAATGCACAAACAGTAATATCTCCACATTGCACGGTGCAATTCTGAAATTTTTAGCTTTTTCCTGTTAATCCTAGCATGATAAAGAAGATTCAAAGAGAGTGAGATGCCAGCTCCTTTCATTCAGTCAGTAGCTTCAAACATTTCTGGTATATGAAAAACATGTTTTTCAATGGCAAAAATCAATGAATATTGTAAATGCACAAACAGTAATATCTCCACATTGCAAGGTGCAATTCTGAAATTTTTTGCTTTTTCCTGCTAATCCTAGCATGATAAAGAAGATTCAAAGAGAGTGAGATGCCAGCTCCTTTCATTCAGTCAGTAGCTTCAAACATTTCTGGTATATGAAAAACATGTTTTTCAATGGCAAAAATCAATGACTATTGTAAATGCACAAACAGTAATATCTCCACATTGCACGGTGCAATTCTGAAATTTTTAGCTTTTTCCTGTTAATCCTAGCATGATAAAGAAGATTCAAAGAGAGTGAGATGCCAGCTCCTTTCATTCAGTCAGTAGCTTCAAACATTTCTGGTATATGAAAAACATGTTTTTCAATGGCAAAAATCAATGAATATTGTAAATGCACAAACAGTAATATCTCCACATTGCAAGGTGCAATTCTGAAATTTTTTGCTTTTTCCTGTTAATCCTAGCATGATAAAGAAGATTCAAAGAGAGTGAGATGCCAGCTCCTTTCATTCAGTCAGTAGCTTCAAACATTTCTGGTATATGAAAAACATGTTTTTCAATGGCAAAAATCAATGAATATTGTAAATGCACAAACAGTAATATCTCCACATTGCACGGTGCAATTCTGAAATTTTTAGCTTTTTCCTGTTAATCCTAGCATGATAAAGAAGATTCAAAGAGAGTGAGATGCCAGCTCCTTTCATTCAGTCATTAGCTTCAAACATTTCTGGTATATGAAAAACATGTTTTTCAATGGCAAAAATCAATGAATATTGTAAATGCACAAACAGTAATATCTCCACATTGCACGGTGCAATTCTGAAATTTTTAGCTTTTTCCTGTTAATCCTAGCATGATAAAGAAGATTCAAAGAGAGTGAGATGCCAGCTCCTTTCATTCAGTCAGTAGCTTCAAACATTTCTGGTATATGAAAAACATGTTTTTCAATGGCAAAAATCAATGAATATTGTAAATGCACAAACAGTAATATCTCCACATTGCAAGGTGCAATTCTGAAATTTTTTGCTTTTTCCTGTTAATCCTAGCATGATAAAGAAGATTCAAAGAGAGTGAGATGCCAGCTCCTTTCATTCAGTCAGTAGCTT
>NW_027370353.1:0-36502 GCF_046119375.1 Phyllobates terribilis | reverse complement strand
GGAAAAAGCAAAAAATTTCAGAATTGCACCTTGCAATGCGGAGAAATTACTGTTTGTGCATTTACAATATTCATTGATTTTTGCCATTGAAAAACGTCCAGAAATGATTGAAGCTACTGACTGAATGAAAGGAGCTGGCATCTCACTCTCTTTGAATCTTCTTTATCATGCTAAGAGGAGCAGGAAAAAGCAAAAAATTTCAGAATTGCAACTTGCAATGCGGAGAAATTACTGTTTGTGCATTTACAATATTCATTGATTTTTGCCATTGAAAAACATCATGTTATTCATATACCAGAAATGATTGAAGCTACTGACTGAATGAAAGGAGCTGGCATCTCACTCTCTTTGAATCTTCTTTATCATGCTAAGAGGAGCAGGAAAAAGCAAAAATTTTCAGAATTGCACCTTGCAATGCGGAGAAATTCCTGTTTGTGCATTTACAATATTCATTGATTTTTGCCATTGAAAAACGTCCAGAAATGATTGAAGCTACTGACTGAATGAAAGGAGCTGGCATCTCACTCTCTTTGAATCTTCTTTATCATGCTAAGAGGAGCAGGAAAAAGCAAAAAATTTCAGAATTGCACCTTGCAATGCGGAGAAATTACTGTTTGTGCATTTACAATATTCATTGATTTTTGCCATTGAAAAACGTCCAGAAATGATTGAAGCTACTGACTGAATGAAAGGAGCTGGCATCTCACTCTCTTTGAATCTTCTTTATCATGCTAAGAGGAGCAGGAAAAAGCAAAAAATTTCAGAATTGCACCTTGCAATGCGGAGAAATTACTGTTTGTGCATTTACAATATTCATTAATTTTTGCCATTGAAAAACATCATGTTATTCATATCCCAGAAATGTTTGAAGCTACTGACTGAATGAAAGAAGCTGGCATCTCACTCTCTTTGAATCTTCTTTATCATGCTAAGAGGAGCAGGAAAAAGCAAAAAATTTCAGAATTGCACCTTGCAATGCGGAGAAATTACTGTTTGTGCATTTACAATCTTCATTGATTTTTGCCATTGAAAAACGTCCAGAAATGATTGAAGCTACTGACTGAATGAAAGGAGCTGGCATCTCACTCTCTTTGAATCTTCTTTATCATGCTAAGAGGAGCAGGAAAAAGCAAAAAATTTCAGAATTGCACCTTGCAATGCGGAGAAATTACTGTTTGTGCATTTACAATATTCATTGATTTTTGCCATTGAAAAACATCATGTTATTCATATACCAGAAATGTTTGAAGCTACTGACTGAATGAAAGGAGCTGGCATCTCACTCTCTTTGAATCTTCTTTATCATGCTAAGAGGAGCAGGAAAAAGCAAAAAATTTCAGAATTGCACCTTGCAATGCGGAGAAATTACTGTTTGTGCATTTACAATATTCATTGATTTTTGCCATTGAAAAACGTCCAGAAATGATTGAAGCTACTGACTGAATGAAAGGAGCTGGCATCTCACTCTCTTTGAATCTTCTTTATCATGCCAAGAGGAGCAGGAAAAAGCAAAAAATTTCAGAATTGCACCTTGCAATGCGGAGAAATTACTGTTTGTGCATTTACAATATTCATTGATTTTTGCCATTGAAAAACGTCCAGAAATGATTGAAGCTACTGACTGAATGAAAGGAGCTGGCATCTCACTCTCTTTGAATCTTCTTTATCATGCTAAGAGGAGCAGGAAAAAGCAAAAAATTTCAGAATTGCACCTTGCAATGCGGAGAAATTACTGTTTGTGCATTTACAATATTCATTGATTTTTGCCATTGAAAAACATCATGTTATTCATATACCAGAAATGATTGAAGCTACTGACTGAATGAAAGGAGCTGGCATCTCACTCTCTTTGAATCTTCTTTATCATGCTAAGAGGAGCAGGAAAAAGCAAAAATTTTCAGAATTGCACCTTGCAATGCGGAGAAATTCCTGTTTGTGCATTTACAATATTCATTGATTTTTGCCATTGAAAAACGTCCAGAAATGATTGAAGCTACTGACTGAATGAAAGGAGCTGGCATCTCACTCTCTTTGAATCTTCTTTATCATGCTAAGAGGAGCAGGAAAAAGCAAAAAATTTCAGAATTGCACCTTGCAATGCGGAGAAATTACTGTTTGTGCATTTACAATATTCATTGATTTTTGCCATTGAAAAACGTCCAGAAATGATTGAAGCTACTGACTGAATGAAAGGAGCTGGCATCTCACTCTCTTTGAATCTTCTTTATCATGCTAAGAGGAGCAGGAAAAAGCAAAAAATTTCAGAATTGCACCTTGCAATGCGGAGAAATTACTGTTTGTGCATTTACAATATTCATTAATTTTTGCCATTGAAAAACATCATGTTATTCATATCCCAGAAATGTTTGAAGCTACTGACTGAATGAAAGAAGCTGGCATCTCACTCTCTTTGAATCTTCTTTATCATGCTAAGAGGAGCAGGAAAAAGCAAAAAATTTCAGAATTGCACCTTGCAATGCGGAGAAATTACTGTTTGTGCATTTACAATCTTCATTGATTTTTGCCATTGAAAAACGTCCAGAAATGATTGAAGCTACTGACTGAATGAAAGGAGCTGGCATCTCACTCTCTTTGAATCTTCTTTATCATGCTAAGAGGAGCAGGAAAAAGCAAAAAATTTCAGAATTGCACCTTGCAATCCGGAGAAATTACTGTTTGTGCATTTACAATATTCATTGATTTTTGCCATTGAAAAACATCATGTTATTCATATACCAGAAATGTTTGAAGCTACTGACTGAATGAAAGGAGCTGGCATCTCACTCTCTTTGAATCTTCTTTATCATGCTAAGAGGAGCAGGAAAAAGCAAAAAATTTCAGAATTGCACCTTGCAATGCGGAGAAATTACTGTTTGTGCATTTACAATATTCATTGATTTTTGCCATTGAAAAACGTCCAGAAATGATTGAAGCTACTGACTGAATGAAAGGAGCTGGCATCTCACTCTCTTTGAATCTTCTTTATCATGCCAAGAGGAGCAGGAAAAAGCAAAAAATTTCAGAATTGCACCTTGCAATGCGGAGAAATTACTGTTTGTGCATTTACAATATTCATTGATTTTTGCCATTGAAAAACGTCCAGAAATGATTGAAGCTACTGACTGAATGAAAGGAGCTGGCATCTCACTCTCTTTGAATCTTCTTTATCATGCTAAGAGGAGCAGGAAAAAGCAAAAAATTTCAGAATTGCAACTTGCAATGCGGAGAAATTACTGTTTGTGCATTTACAATATTCATTGATTTTTGCCATTGAAAAACATCATGTTATTCATATACCAGAAATGATTGAAGCTACTGACTGAATGAAAGGAGCTGGCATCTCACTCTCTTTGAATCTTCTTTATCATGCTAAGAGGAGCAGGAAAAAGCAAAAAATTTCAGAATTGCACCTTGCAATGCGGAGAAATTACTGTTTGTGCATTTACAATATTCATTGATTTTTGCCATTGAAAAACGTCCAGAAATGATTGAAGCTACTGACTGAATGAAAGGAGCTGGCATCTCACTCTCTTTGAATCTTCTTTATCATGCTAAGAGGAGCAGGAAAAAGCAAAAAATTTCAGAATTGCACCTTGCAATGCGGAGAAATTACTGTTTGTGCATTTACAATATTCATTGATTTTTGCCATTGAAAAACGTCCAGAAATGATTGAAGCTACTGACTGAATGAAAGGAGCTGGCATCTCACTCTCTTTGAATCTTCTTTATCATGCTAAGAGGAGCAGGAAAAAGCAAAAAATTTCAGAATTGCACCTTGCAATGCGGAGAAATTACTGTTTGTGCATTTACAATATTCATTAATTTTTGCCATTGAAAAACATCATGTTATTCATATCCCAGAAATGTTTGAAGCTACTGACTGAATGAAAGAAGCTGGCATCTCACTCTCTTTGAATCTTCTTTATCATGCTAAGAGGAGCAGGAAAAAGCAAAAAATTTCAGAATTGCACCTTGCAATGCGGAGAAATTACTGTTTGTGCATTTACAATATTCATTGATTTTTGCCATTGAAAAACGTCCAGAAATGATTGAAGCTACTGACTGAATGAAAGGAGCTGGCATCTCACTCTGTTTGAATCTTCTTTATCATGCTAAGAGGAGCAGGAAAAAGCAAAAAATTTCAGAATTGCACCTTGCAATGCGGAGAAATTACTGTTTGTGCATTTACAATATTCATTGATTTTTGCCATTGAAAAACATCATGTTATTCATATACCAGAAATGTTTGAAGCTACTGACTGAATGAAAGGAGCTGGCATCTCACTCTCTTTGAATCTTCTTTATCATGCTAAGAGGAGCAGGAAAAAGCAAAAAATTTCAGAATTGCACCTTGCAATGCGGAGAAATTACTGTTTGTGCATTTACAATATTCATTGATTTTTGCCATTGAAAAACGTCCAGAAATGATTGAAGCTACTGACTGAATGAAAGGAGCTGGCATCTCACTCTCTTTGAATCTTCTTTATCATGCTAAGAGGAGCAGGAAAAAGCAAAAAATTTCAGAATTGCACCTTGCAATGCGGAGAAATTACTGTTTGTGCATTTACAATATTCATTGATTTTTGCCATTGAAAAACGTCCAGAAATGATTGAAGCTACTGACTGAATGAAAGGAGCTGGCATCTCACTCTCTTTGAATCTTCTTTATCATGCTAAGAGGAGCAGGAAAAAGCAAAAAATTTCAGAATTGCAACTTGCAATGCGGAGAAATTACTGTTTGTGCATTTACAATATTCATTGATTTTTGCCATTGAAAAACGTCCAGAAATGATTGAAGCTACTGACTGAATGAAAGGAGCTGGCATCTCACTCTCTTTGAATCTTCTTTATCATGCTAAGAGGAGCAGGAAAAAGCAAAAAATTTCAGAATTGCACCTTGCAATGCGGAGAAATTACTGTTTGTGCATTTACAATATTCATTGATTTTTGCCATTGAAAAACGTCCAGAAATGATTGAAGCTACTGACTGAATGAAAGGAGCTGGCATCTCACTCTCTTTGAATCTTCTTTATCATGCTAAGAGGAGCAGGAAAAAGCAAAAAATTTCAGAATTGCACCTTGCAATGCGGAGAAATTACTGTTTGTGCATTTACAATATTCATTAATTTTTGCCATTGAAAAACATCATGTTATTCATATCCCAGAAATGTTTGAAGCTACTGACTGAATGAAAGAAGCTGGCATCTCACTCTCTTTGAATCTTCTTTATCATGCTAAGAGGAGCAGGAAAAAGCCAAAAATTTCTGAATTGCACCTTGCAATGCGGAGAAATTACTGTTTGTGCATTTACAATATTCATTGATTTTTGCCATTGAAAAACGTCCAGAAATGATTGAAGCTACTGACTGAATGAAAGGAGCTGGCATCTCACTCTCTTTGAATCTTCTTTATCATGCTAAGAGGAGCAGGAAAAAGCAAAAAATTTCAGAATTGCACCTTGCAATGCGGAGAAATTACTGTTTGTGCATTTACAATATTCATTGATTTTTGCCATTGAAAAACATCATGTTATTCATATACCAGAAATGTTTGAAGCTACTGACTGAATGAAAGGAGCTGGCATCTCACTCTCTTTGAATCTTCTTTATCATGCTAAGAGGAGCAGGAAAAAGCAAAAAATTTCAGAATTGCACCTTGCAATGCGGAGAAATTACTGTTTGTGCATTTACAATATTCATTGATTTTTGCCATTGAAAAACGTCCAGAAATGATTGAAGCTACTGACTGAATGAAAGGAGCTGGCATCTCACTCTCTTTGAATCTTCTTTATCATGCTAAGAGGAGCAGGAAAATGCAAGAAATTTCAGAATTGCACCTTGCAATGCGGAGAAATTACTGTTTGTGCATTTACAATATTCATTGATTTTTGCCATTGAAAAACATCCAGAAATGATTGAAGCTACTGACTGAATGAAAGGAGCTGGCATCTCACTCTCTTTGAATCTTCTTTATCATGCTAAGAGGAGCAGGAAAAAGCCAAAAATTTCAGAATTGCACCTTGCAATGCGGAGAAATTACTGTTTGTGCATTTACAATATTCATTGATTTTTGCCATTGAAAAACATCATGTTATTCATATACCAGAAATGATTGAAGCTACTGACTGAATGAAAGGAGCTGGCATCTCACTCTCTTTGAATCTTCTTTATCATGCAAAGAGGAGCAGGAAAAAGCAAAAAATTTCAGAATTGCACCTTGCAATGCGGAGAAATTACTGTTTGTGCATTTACAATATTCATTGATTTTTGCCATTGAAAAACGTCCAGAAATGATTGAAGCTACTGACTGAATGAAAGGAGCTGGCATCTCACTCTCTTTGAATCTTCTTTATCATGCTAAGAGGAGCAGGAAAAAGCAAAAAATTTCAGAATTGCACCTTGCAATGCGGAGAAATTACTGTTTGTGCATTTACAATATTCATTGATTTTTGCCATTGAAAAACGTCCAGAAATGATTGAAGCAACTGACTGAATGAAAGGAGCTGGCATCTCACTCTCTTTGAATCTTCTTTATCATGCTAAGAGGAGCAGGAAAAAGCAAAAAATTTCAGAATTGCACCTTGCAATGCGGAGAAATTACTGTTTGTGCATTTACAATATTCATTGATTTTTGCCATTGAAAAACGTCCAGAAATAATTGAAGCTACTGACTGAATGAAAGGAGCTGGCATCTCACTCTCTTTGAATCTTCTTTATCATGCTAAGAGGAGCAGGAAAAAGCAAAAAATTTCAGAATTGCAACTTGCAATGCGGAGAAATTACTGTTTGTGCATTTACAATATTCATTGATTTTTGCCATTGAAAAACATCATGTTATTCATATACCAGAAATGATTGAAGCTACTGACTGAATGAAAGGAGCTGGCATCTCACTCTCTTTGAATCTTCTTTATCATGCTAAGAGGAGCAGGAAAAAGCAAAAAATTTCAGAATTGCACCTTGCAATGCGGAGAAATTACTGTTTGTGCATTTACAATATTCATTGATTTTTGCCATTGAAAAACGTCCAGAAATGATTGAAGCTACTGACTGAATGAAAGGAGCTGGCATCTCACTCTCTTTGAATCTTCTTTATCATGCTAAGAGGAGCAGGAAAAAGCAAAAAATTTCAGAATTGCACCTTGCAATGCGGAGAAATTACTGTTTGTGCTTTTACAATATTCATTGATTTTTGCCATTGAAAAACATCATGTTATTCATATACCAGAAATGTTTGAAGCTACTGACTGAATGAAAGGAGCTGGCATCTCACTCTCTTTGAATCTTCTTTATCATGCTAAGAGGAGCAGGAAAAAGCAAAAAATTTCAGAATTGCACCTTGCAATGCGGAGAAATTACTGTTTGTGCATTTACAATATTCATTGATTTTTGCCATTGAAAAATGTCCAGAAATGATTGAAGCTGCTGACTGAATGAAAGGAGCTGGCATCTCACTCTCTTTGAATCTTCTTTATCATGCTAAGAGGAGCAGGAAAAAGTAAAAAATTTCAGAATTGCACCTTGCAATGCGGAGAAATTACTGTTTGTGCATTTACAATATTCATTGATTTTTGCCATTGAAAAACATCTTGTTATTCATATACCAGAAATGATTGAAGCTACTGACTGAATGAAAGGAGCTGGCATCTCACTCTCTTTGAATCTTCTTTATCATGCTAAGAGGAGCAGGAAAAAGCAAAAAATTTCAGAATTGCACCTTGCAATGCGGAGAAATTACTGTTTGTGCATTTACAATATTCATTGATTTTTGCCATTGAAAAACGTCCAGAAATGATTGAAGCTACTGACTGAATGAAAGGAGCTGGCATCTCACTCTCTTTGAATCTTCTTTATCATGCTAAGAGGAGCAGGAAAAAGCAAAAAATTTCAGAATTGCACCTTGCAATGCGGAGAAATTACTGTTTGTGCATTTACAATATTCATTGATTTTTGCCATTGAAAAACGTCCAGAAATGATTGAAGCTACTGACTGAATGAAAGGAGCTGGCATCTCACTCTCTTTGAATCTTCTTTATCATGCTAAGAGGAGCAGGAAAAAGCAAAAAATTTCAGAATTGCACCTTGCAATGCGGAGAAATTACTGTTTGTGCATTTACAATATTCATTGATTTTTGCCATTGAAAAACATCATGTTATTCATATACCAGAAATGATTGAAGCTACTGACTGAATGAAAGGAGCTGGCATCTCGCTCTCTTTGAATCTTCTTTATCATGCTAAGAGGAGCAGGAAAAAGCAAAAAATTTCAGAATTGCACCTTGCAATGCGGAGAATTTACTGTTTGTGCATTTACAATATTCATTGATTTTTGCCATTGAAAAACGTCCAGAAATGATTGAAGCTACTGACTGAATGAAAGGAGCTGGCATCTCACTCTCTTTGAATCTTCTTTATCATGCTAAGAGGAGCAGGAAAAAGCAAAAAATTTCAGAATTGCACCTTGCAATGTGGAGAAATTACTGTTTGTGCATTTACAATATTCATTGATTTTTGCCATTGAAAAACATCATGTTATTCATATACCAGAAATGATTGAAGCTACTGACTGAATGAAAGGAGCTGGCATCTCACTCTCTTTGAATCTTCTTTATCATGCTAAGAGGAGCAGGAAAAAGCAAAAAATTTCAGAATTGCACCTTGCAATGCGGAGAAATTACTGTTTGTGCATTTACAATATTCATTGATTTTTGCCATTGAAAAACGTCCAGAAATGATTGAAGCTACTGACTGAATGAAAGGAGCTGGCATCTCACTCTCTTTGAATCTTCTTTATCATGCTAAGAGGAGCAGGAAAAAGCAAAAAATTTCAGAATTGCACCTTGCAATGCGGAGAAATTACTGTTTGTGCTTTTACAATATTCATTGATTTTTGCCATTGAAAAACATCATGTTATTCATATACCAGAAATGTTTGAAGCTACTGACTGAATGAAAGGAGCTGGCATCTCACTCTCTTTGAATCTTCTTTATCATGCTAAGAGGAGCAGGAAAAAGCAAAAAATTTCAGAATTGCACCTTGCAATGCGGAGAAATTACTGTTTGTGCATTTACAATATTCATTGATTTTTGCCATTGAAAAACGTCCAGAAATGATTGAAGCTACTGACTGAATGAAAGGAGCTGGCATCTCACTCTCTTTGAATCTTCTTTATCATGCTAAGAGGAGCAGGAAAAAGCAAAAAATTTCAGAATTGCACCTTGCAATGCGGAGAAATTACTGTTTGTGCATTTACAATATTCATTAATTTTTGCCATTGAAAAACATCATGTTATTCATATCCCAGAAATGTTTGAAGCTACTGACTGAATGAAAGAAGCTGGCATCTCACTCTCTTTGAATCTTCTTTATCATGCTAAGAGGAGCAGGAAAAAGCCAAAAATTTCTGAATTGCACCTTGCAATGCGGAGAAATTACTGTTTGTGCATTTACAATATTCATTGATTTTTGCCATTGAAAAACGTCCAGAAATGATTGAAGCTACTGACTGAATGAAAGGAGCTGGCATCTCACTCTCTTTGAATCTTCTTTATCATGCTAAGAGGAGCAGGAAAAAGCAAAAAATTTCAGAATTGCACCTTGCAATGCGGAGAAATTACTGTTTGTGCATTTACAATATTCATTGATTTTTGCCATTGAAAAACATCATGTTATTCATATACCAGAAATGTTTGAAGCTACTGACTGAATGAAAGGAGCTGGCATCTCACTCTCTTTGAATCTTCTTTATCATGCTAAGAGGAGCAGGAAAAAGCAAAAAATTTCAGAATTGCACCTTGCAATGCGGAGAAATTACTGTTTGTGCATTTACAATATTCATTGATTTTTGCCATTGAAAAACGTCCAGAAATGATTGAAGCTACTGACTGAATGAAAGGAGCTGGCATCTCACTCTCTTTGAATCTTCTTTATCATGCTAAGAGGAGCAGGAAAATGCAAGAAATTTCAGAATTGCACCTTGCAATGCGGAGAAATTACTGTTTGTGCATTTACAATATTCATTGATTTTTGCCATTGAAAAACATCCAGAAATGATTGAAGCTACTGACTGAATGAAAGGAGCTGGCATCTCACTCTCTTTGAATCTTCTTTATCATGCTAAGAGGAGCAGGAAAAAGCCAAAAATTTCAGAATTGCACCTTGCAATGCGGAGAAATTACTGTTTGTGCATTTACAATATTCATTGATTTTTGCCATTGAAAAACATCATGTTATTCATATACCAGAAATGATTGAAGCTACTGACTGAATGAAAGGAGCTGGCATCTCACTCTCTTTGAATCTTCTTTATCATGCAAAGAGGAGCAGGAAAAAGCAAAAAATTTCAGAATTGCACCTTGCAATGCGGAGAAATTACTGTTTGTGCATTTACAATATTCATTGATTTTTGCCATTGAAAAACGTCCAGAAATGATTGAAGCTACTGACTGAATGAAAGGAGCTGGCATCTCACTCTCTTTGAATCTTCTTTATCATGCTAAGAGGAGCAGGAAAAAGCAAAAAATTTCAGAATTGCACCTTGCAATGCGGAGAAATTACTGTTTGTGCATTTACAATATTCATTGATTTTTGCCATTGAAAAACGTCCAGAAATGATTGAAGCAACTGACTGAATGAAAGGAGCTGGCATCTCACTCTCTTTGAATCTTCTTTATCATGCTAAGAGGAGCAGGAAAAAGCAAAAAATTTCAGAATTGCACCTTGCAATGCGGAGAAATTACTGTTTGTGCATTTACAATATTCATTGATTTTTGCCATTGAAAAACGTCCAGAAATAATTGAAGCTACTGACTGAATGAAAGGAGCTGGCATCTCACTCTCTTTGAATCTTCTTTATCATGCTAAGAGGAGCAGGAAAAAGCAAAAAATTTCAGAATTGCAACTTGCAATGCGGAGAAATTACTGTTTGTGCATTTACAATATTCATTGATTTTTGCCATTGAAAAACATCATGTTATTCATATACCAGAAATGATTGAAGCTACTGACTGAATGAAAGGAGCTGGCATCTCACTCTCTTTGAATCTTCTTTATCATGCTAAGAGGAGCAGGAAAAAGCAAAAAATTTCAGAATTGCACCTTGCAATGCGGAGAAATTACTGTTTGTGCATTTACAATATTCATTGATTTTTGCCATTGAAAAACGTCCAGAAATGATTGAAGCTACTGACTGAATGAAAGGAGCTGGCATCTCACTCTCTTTGAATCTTCTTTATCATGCTAAGAGGAGCAGGAAAAAGCAAAAAATTTCAGAATTGCACCTTGCAATGCGGAGAAATTACTGTTTGTGCTTTTACAATATTCATTGATTTTTGCCATTGAAAAACATCATGTTATTCATATACCAGAAATGTTTGAAGCTACTGACTGAATGAAAGGAGCTGGCATCTCACTCTCTTTGAATCTTCTTTATCATGCTAAGAGGAGCAGGAAAAAGCAAAAAATTTCAGAATTGCACCTTGCAATGCGGAGAAATTACTGTTTGTGCATTTACAATATTCATTGATTTTTGCCATTGAAAAATGTCCAGAAATGATTGAAGCTGCTGACTGAATGAAAGGAGCTGGCATCTCACTCTCTTTGAATCTTCTTTATCATGCTAAGAGGAGCAGGAAAAAGTAAAAAATTTCAGAATTGCACCTTGCAATGCGGAGAAATTACTGTTTGTGCATTTACAATATTCATTGATTTTTGCCATTGAAAAACATCTTGTTATTCATATACCAGAAATGATTGAAGCTACTGACTGAATGAAAGGAGCTGGCATCTCACTCTCTTTGAATCTTCTTTATCATGCTAAGAGGAGCAGGAAAAAGCAAAAAATTTCAGAATTGCACCTTGCAATGCGGAGAAATTACTGTTTGTGCATTTACAATATTCATTGATTTTTGCCATTGAAAAACGTCCAGAAATGATTGAAGCTACTGACTGAATGAAAGGAGCTGGCATCTCACTCTCTTTGAATCTTCTTTATCATGCTAAGAGGAGCAGGAAAAAGCAAAAAATTTCAGAATTGCACCTTGCAATGCGGAGAAATTACTGTTTGTGCATTTACAATATTCATTGATTTTTGCCATTGAAAAACGTCCAGAAATGATTGAAGCTACTGACTGAATGAAAGGAGCTGGCATCTCACTCTCTTTGAATCTTCTTTATCATGCTAAGAGGAGCAGGAAAAAGCAAAAAATTTCAGAATTGCACCTTGCAATGCGGAGAAATTACTGTTTGTGCATTTACAATATTCATTGATTTTTGCCATTGAAAAACATCATGTTATTCATATACCAGAAATGATTGAAGCTACTGACTGAATGAAAGGAGCTGGCATCTCGCTCTCTTTGAATCTTCTTTACCATGCTAAGAGGAGCAGGAAAAAGCAAAAAATTTCAGAATTGCACCTTGCAATGCGGAGAATTTACTGTTTGTGCATTTACAATATTCATTGATTTTTGCCATTGAAAAACGTCCAGAAATGATTGAAGCTACTGACTGAATGAAAGGAGCTGGCATCTCACTCTCTTTGAATCTTCTTTATCATGCTAAGAGGAGCAGGAAAAAGCAAAAAATTTCAGAATTGCACCTTGCAATGTGGAGAAATTACTGTTTGTGCATTTACAATATTCATTGATTTTTGCCATTGAAAAACATCATGTTATTCATATACCAGAAATGATTGAAGCTACTGACTGAATGAAAGGAGCTGGCATCTCACTCTCTTTGAATCTTCTTTATCATGCTAAGAGGAGCAGGAAAAAGCAAAAAATTTCAGAATTGCACCTTGCAATGCGGAGAAATTACTGTTTGTGCATTTACAATATTCATTGATTTTTGCCATTGAAAAACGTCCAGAAATGATTGAAGCTACTGACTGAATGAAAGGAGCTGGCATCTCACTCTCTTTGAATCTTCTTTATCATGCTAAGAGGAGCAGGAAAAAGCAAAAAATTTCAGAATTGCACCTTGCAATGCGGAGAAATTACTGTTTGTGCTTTTACAATATTCATTGATTTTTGCCATTGAAAAACATCATGTTATTCATATACCAGAAATGTTTGAAGCTACTGACTGAATGAAAGGAGCTGGCATCTCACTCTCTTTGAATCTTCTTTATCATGCTAAGAGGAGCAGGAAAAAGCAAAAAATTTCAGAATTGCACCTTGCAATGCGGAGAAATTACTGTTTGTGCATTTACAATATTCATTGATTTTTGCCATTGAAAAACGTCCAGAAATGATTGAAGCTACTGACTGAATGAATGGAGCTGGCATCTCACTCTCTTTGAATCTTCTTTATCATGCTAAGAGGAGCAGGAAAAAGCAAAAAATTTCAGAATTGCACCTTGCAATGCGGAGAAATTACTGTTTGTGCATTTACAATATTCATTGATTTTTGCCATTGAAAAACGTCCAGAAATGATTGAAGCTACTGACTGAATGAAAGGAGCTGGCATCTCACTCTCTTTGAATCTTCTTTATCATGCTAAGAGGAGCAGGAAAAAGCAAAAAATTTCAGAATTGCACCTTGCAATGCGGAGAAATTACTGTTTGTGCATTTACAATATTCATTGATTTTTGCCATTGAAAAACGTCCAGAAATGATTGAAGCTACTGACTGAATGAAAGGAGCTGGCATCTCACTCTCTTTGAATCTTCTTTATCATGCTAAGAGGAGCAGGAAAAAGCAAAAAATTTCAGAATTGCACCTTGCAATGCGGAGAAATTACTGTTTGTGCATTTACAATATTCATTGATTTTTGCCATTGAAAAACGTCCAGAAATGATTGAAGCAACTGACTGAATGAAAGGAGCTGGCATCTCACTCTCTTTGAATCTTCTTTATCATGCTAAGAGGAGCAGGAAAAAGCAAAAAATTTCAGAATTGCACCTTGCAATGCGGAGAAATTACTGTTTGTGCATTTACAATATTCATTGATTTTTGCCATTGAAAAACGTCCAGAAATAATTGAAGCTACTGACTGAATGAAAGGAGCTGGCATCTCACTCTCTTTGAATCTTCTTTATCATGCTAAGACAAGCAGGAAAAAGCAAAAAATTTCAGAATTGCAACTTGCAATGCGGAGAAATTACTGTTTGTGCATTTACAATATTCATTGATTTTTGCCATTGAAAAACATCATGTTATTCATATACCAGAAATGATTGAAGCTAGTGACTGAATGAAAGGAGCTGGCATCTCACTCTCTTTGAATCTTCTTTATCATGCTAAGAGGAGCAGGAAAAAGCAAAAAATTTCAGAATTGCACCTTGCAATGCGGAGAAATTACTGTTTGTGCATTTACAATATTCATTGATTTTTGCCATTGAAAAATGTCCAGAAATGATTGAAGCTGCTGACTGAATGAAAGGAGCTGGCATCTCACTCTCTTTGAATCTTCTTTATCATGCTAAGAGGAGCAGGAAAAAGCAAAAAATTTCAGAATTGCACCTTGCAATGCGGAGAAATTACTGTTTGTGCATTTACAATATTCATTGATTTTTGCCATTGAAAAACATCATGTTATTCATATACCAGAAATGATTGAAGCTACTGACTGAATGAAAGGAGCTGGCATCTCACTCTCTTTGAATCTTCTTTATCATGCTAAGAGGAGCAGGAAAAAGCAAAAAATTTCAGAATTGCACCTTGCAATGCGGAGAAATTACTGTTTGTGCATTTACAATATTCATTGATTTTTGCCATTGAAAAACGTCCAGAAATGATTGAAGCTGCTGACTGAATGAAAGGAGCTGGCATCTCACTCTCTTTGAATCTTCTTTATCATGCTAAGAGGAGCAGGAAAAAGCAAAAAATTTCAGAATTGCACCTTGCAATGCGGAGAAATTACTGTTTGTGCATTTACAATATTCATTGATTTTTGCCATTGAAAAACGTCCAGAAATGATTGAAGCTACTGACTGAATGAAAGGAGCTGGCATCTCACTCTCTTTGAATCTTCTTTATCATGCTAAGAGGAGCAGGAAAAAGCAAAAAAATTCAGAATTGCACCTTGCAATGCGGAGAAATTACTGTTTGTGCATTTACAATATTCATTGATTTTTGCCATTGAAAAACATCATGTTATTCATATACCAGAAATGATTGAAGCTACTGACTGAATGAAAGGAGCTGGCATCTCGCTCTCTTTGAATCTTCTTTATCATGCTAAGAGGAGCAGGAAAAAGCAAAAAATTTCAGAATTGCACCTTGCAATGCGGAGAAATTACTGTTTGTGCATTTACAATATTCATTGATTTTTGCCATTGAAAAACGTCCAGAAATGATTGAAGCTACTGACTGAATGAAAGGAGCTGGCATCTCACTCTCTTTGAATCTTCTTTATCATGCTAAGAGGAGCAGGAAAAAGCAAAAAATTTCAGAATTGCACCTTGCAATGTGGAGAAATTACTGTTTGTGCATTTACAATATTCATTGATTTTTGCCATTGAAAAACATCATGTTATTCATATACCAGAAATGATTGAAGCTACTGACTGAATGAAAGGAGCTGGCATCTCACTCTCTTTGAATCTTCTTTATCATGCTAAGAGGAGCAGGAAAAAGCAAAAAATTTCAGAATTGCACCTTGCAATGCGGAGAAATTACTGTTTGTGCATTTACAATATTCATTGATTTTTGCCATTGAAAAACGTCCAGAAATGATTGAAGCTACTGACTGAATGAAAGGAGCTGGCATCTCACTCTCTTTGAATCTTCTTTATCATGCTAAGAGGAGCAGGAAAAAGCAAAAAATTTCAGAATTGCACCTTGCAATGCGGAGAAATTACTGTTTGTGCTTTTACAATATTCATTGATTTTTGCCATTGAAAAACATCATGTTATTCATATACCAGAAATGTTTGAAGCTACTGACTGAATGAAAGGAGCTGGCATCTCACTCTCTTTGAATCTTCTTTATCATGCTAAGAGGAGCAGGAAAAAGCAAAAAATTTCAGAATTGCACCTTGCAATGCGGAGAAATTACTGTTTGTGCATTTACAATATTCATTGATTTTTGCCATTGAAAAACGTCCAGAAATGATTGAAGCTACTGACTGAATGAATGGAGCTGGCATCTCACTCTCTTTGAATCTTCTTTATCATGCTAAGAGGAGCAGGAAAAAGCAAAAAATTTCAGAATTGCACCTTGCAATGCGGAGAAATTACTGTTTGTGCATTTACAATATTCATTGATTTTTGCCATTGAAAAACGTCCAGAAATGATTGAAGCTACTGACTGAATGAAAGGAGCTGGCATCTCACTCTCTTTGAATCTTCTTTATCATGCTAAGAGGAGCAGGAAAAAGCAAAAAATTTCAGAATTGCAACTTGCAATGCGGAGAAATTACTGTTTGTGCATTTACAATATTCATTGATTTTTGCCATTGAAAAACATCATGTTATTCATATACCAGAAATGATTGAAGCTACTGACTGAATGAAAGGAGCTGGCATCTCACTCTCTTTGAATCTTCTTTATCATGCTAAGAGGAGCAGGAAAAAGCAAAAAATTTCAGAATTGCACCTTGCAATGCGGAGAAATTACTGTTTGTGCATTTACAATATTCATTGATTTTTGCCATTGAAAAACGTCCAGAAATAATTGAAGCTACTGACTGAATGAAAGGAGCTGGCATCTCACTCTCTTTGAATCTTCTTTATCATGCTAAGAGGAGCAGGAAAAAGCAAAAAATTTCAGAATTGCACCATGCAATGCGGAGAAATTACTGTTTGTGCTTTTACAATATTCATTGATTTTTGCCATTGAAAAACATCATGTTATTCATATACCAGAAATGTTTGAAGCTACTGACTGAATGAAAGGAGCTGGCATCTCACTCTCTTTGAATCTTCTTTATCATGCTAAGAGGAGCAGGAAAAAGCAAAAAATTTCAGAATTGCACCTTGCAATGCGGAGAAATTACTGTTTGTGCATTTACAATATTCATTGATTTTTGCCATTGAAAAACGTCCAGAAATGATTGAAGCTACTGACTGAATGAAAGGAGCTGGCATCTCACTCTCTTTGAATCTTCTTTATCATGCTAAGAGGAGCAGGAAAAAGCAAAAAATTTCAGAATTGCACCTTGCAATGCGGAGAAATTACTGTTTGTGCATTTACAATATTCATTGATTTTTGCCATTGAAAAACGTCCAGAAATGATTGAAGCTACTGACTGAATGAAAGGAGCTGGCATCTCACTCTCTTTGAATCTTCTTTATCATGCTAAGAGGAGCAGGAAAAAGCAAAAAATTTCAGAATTGCACCTTGCAATGCGGAGAAATTACTGTTTGTGCTTTTACAATATTCATTGATTTTTGCCATTGAAAAATGTCCAGAAATGATTGAAGCTGCTGACTGAATGAAAGGAGCTGGCATCTCACTCTCTTTGAATCTTCTTTATCATGCTAAGAGGAGCAGGAAAAAGCAAAAAATTTCAGAATTGCACCTTGCAATGCGGAGAAATTACTGTTTGTGCATTTACAATATTCATTGATTTTTGCCATTGAAAAACATCATGTTATTCATATACCAGAAATGATTGAAGCTACTGACTGAATGAAAGGAGCTGGCATCTCACTCTCTTTGAATCTTCTTTATCATGCTAAGAGGAGCAGGAAAAAGCAAAAAATTTCAGAATTGCACCTTGCAATGCGGAGAAATTACTGTTTGTGCATTTACAATATTCATTGATTTTTGCCATTGAAAAACGTCCAGAAATGATTGAAGCTGCTGACTGAATGAAAGGAGCTGGCATCTCACTCTCTTTGAATCTTCTTTATCATGCTAAGAGGAGCAGGAAAAAGCAAAAAATTTCAGAATTGCACCTTGCAATGCGGAGAAATTACTGTTTGTGCATTTACAATATTCATTGATTTTTGCCATTGAAAAACGTCCAGAAATGATTGAAGCTACTGACTGAATGAAAGGAGCTGGCATCTCACTCTCTTTGAATCTTCTTTATCATGCTAAGAGGAGCAGGAAAAAGCAAAAAAATTCAGAATTGCACCTTGCAATGCGGAGAAATTACTGTTTGTGCATTTACAATATTCATTGATTTTTGCCATTGAAAAACATCATGTTATTCATATACCAGAAATGATTGAAGCTACTGACTGAATGAAAGGAGCTGGCATCTCGCTCTCTTTGAATCTTCTTTATCATGCTAAGAGGAGCAGGAAAAAGCAAAAAATTTCAGAATTGCACCTTGCAATGCGGAGAAATTACTGTTTGTGCATTTACAATATTCATTGATTTTTGCCATTGAAAAACGTCCAGAAATGATTGAAGCTACTGACTGAATGAAAGGAGCTGGCATCTCACTCTCTTTGAATCTTCTTTATCATGCTAAGAGGAGCAGGAAAAAGCAAAAAATTTCAGAATTGCACCTTGCAATGTGGAGAAATTACTGTTTGTGCATTTACAATATTCATTGATTTTTGCCATTGAAAAACATCATGTTATTCATATACCAGAAATGATTGAAGCTACTGACTGAATGAAAGGAGCTGGCATCTCACTCTCTTTGAATCTTCTTTATCATGCTAAGAGGAGCAGGAAAAAGCAAAAAATTTCAGAATTGCACCTTGCAATGCGGAGAAATTACTGTTTGTGCATTTACAATATTCATTGATTTTTGCCATTGAAAAACGTCCAGAAATGATTGAAGCTACTGACTGAATGAAAGGAGCTGGCATCTCACTCTCTTTGAATCTTCTTTATCATGCTAAGAGGAGCAGGAAAAAGCAAAAAATTTCAGAATTGCACCTTGCAATGCGGAGAAATTACTGTTTGTGCTTTTACAATATTCATTGATTTTTGCCATTGAAAAACATCATGTTATTCATATACCAGAAATGTTTGAAGCTACTGACTGAATGAAAGGAGCTGGCATCTCACTCTCTTTGAATCTTCTTTATCATGCTAAGAGGAGCAGGAAAAAGCAAAAAATTTCAGAATTGCACCTTGCAATGCGGAGAAATTACTGTTTGTGCATTTACAATATTCATTGATTTTTGCCATTGAAAAACGTCCAGAAATGATTGAAGCTACTGACTGAATGAATGGAGCTGGCATCTCACTCTCTTTGAATCTTCTTTATCATGCTAAGAGGAGCAGGAAAAAGCAAAAAATTTCAGAATTGCACCTTGCAATGCGGAGAAATTACTGTTTGTGCATTTACAATATTCATTGATTTTTGCCATTGAAAAACGTCCAGAAATGATTGAAGCTACTGACTGAATGAAAGGAGCTGGCATCTCACTCTCTTTGAATCTTCTTTATCATGCTAAGAGGAGCAGGAAAAAGCAAAAAATTTCAGAATTGCAACTTGCAATGCGGAGAAATTACTGTTTGTGCATTTACAATATTCATTGATTTTTGCCATTGAAAAACATCATGTTATTCATATACCAGAAATGATTGAAGCTACTGACTGAATGAAAGGAGCTGGCATCTCACTCTCTTTGAATCTTCTTTATCATGCTAAGAGGAGCAGGAAAAAGCAAAAAATTTCAGAATTGCACCTTGCAATGCGGAGAAATTACTGTTTGTGCATTTACAATATTCATTGATTTTTGCCATTGAAAAACGTCCAGAAATAATTGAAGCTACTGACTGAATGAAAGGAGCTGGCATCTCACTCTCTTTGAATCTTCTTTATCATGCTAAGAGGAGCAGGAAAAAGCAAAAAATTTCAGAATTGCACCATGCAATGCGGAGAAATTACTGTTTGTGCTTTTACAATATTCATTGATTTTTGCCATTGAAAAACATCATGTTATTCATATACCAGAAATGTTTGAAGCTACTGACTGAATGAAAGGAGCTGGCATCTCACTCTCTTTGAATCTTCTTTATCATGCTAAGAGGAGCAGGAAAAAGCAAAAAATTTCAGAATTGCACCTTGCAATGCGGAGAAATTACTGTTTGTGCATTTACAATATTCATTGATTTTTGCCATTGAAAAACGTCCAGAAATGATTGAAGCTACTGACTGAATGAAAGGAGCTGGCATCTCACTCTCTTTGAATCTTCTTTATCATGCTAAGAGGAGCAGGAAAAAGCAAAAAATTTCAGAATTGCACCTTGCAATGCGGAGAAATTACTGTTTGTGCATTTACAATATTCATTGATTTTTGCCATTGAAAAACGTCCAGAAATGATTGAAGCTACTGACTGAATGAAAGGAGCTGGCATCTCACTCTCTTTGAATCTTCTTTATCATGCTAAGAGGAGCAGGAAAAAGCAAAAAATTTCAGAATTGCACCTTGCAATGCGGAGAAATTACTGTTTGTGCTTTTACAATATTCATTGATTTTTGCCATTGAAAAACATCATGTTATTCATATACCAGAAATGTTTGAAGCTACTGACTGAATGAAAGGAGCTGGCATCTCACTCTCTTTGAATCTTCTTTATCATGCTAAGAGGAGCAGGAAAAAGCAAAAAATTTCAGAATTGCACCTTGCAATGCGGAGAAATTACTGTTTGTGCATTTACAATATTCATTGATTTTTGCCATTGAAAAACGTCCAGAAATGATTGAAGCTACTGACTGAATGAAAGGAGCTGGCATCTCACTCTCTTTGAATCTTCTTTATCATGCTAAGAGGAGCAGGAAAAAGCAAAAAATTTCAGAATTGCACCTTGCAATGCGGAGAAATTACTGTTTGTGCATTTACAATATTCATTGATTTTTGCCATTGAAAAACGTCCAGAAATGATTGAAGCTACTGACTGAATGAAAGGAGCTGGCATCTCACTCTCTTTGAATCTTCTTTATCATGCTAAGAGGAGCAGGAAAAAGCAAAAAATTTCAGAATTGCACCTTGCAATGCGGAGAAATTACTGTTTGTGCATTTACAATATTCATTGATTTTTGCCATTGAAAAACGTCCAGAAATGATTGAAGCTACTGACTGAATGAAAGGAGCTGGCATCTCACTCTCTTTGAATCTTCTTTATCATGCTAGGATTAGCAGGAAAAAGCAAAAAATTTCAGAATTGCACCTGGCAATGTGGAGATATTACTGTTTGTGCATTTACAATATTCATTGAATTTTGCCATTGAAAAACGTCCAGAAATGTTTGAAGCTACTGACTGAATGAAAGGAGCTGGCATCTCACTCTATTTGAATCTTCTTTATCATGCTAGGATTAGCAGGAAAAAGCAAAAAATTTCAGAATTGCACCTTGCAATGTGGAGATATTACTGTTTGTGCATTTACAATATTCATTGATTTTTGCCATTGAAAAACGTCCAGAAATGTTTATACCAGAAATGTTTGAAGCTACTGACTGAATGAAAGGAGCTGGCATCTCACTCTCTTTGAATCTTCTTTATCATGCTAAGAGGAGCAGGAAAAAGCAAAAAATTTCAGAATTGCACCTTGCAATGCGGAGAAATTACTGTTTGTGCATTTACAATATTCATTGATTTTTGCCATTGAAAAACGTCCAGAAATGACTGAAGCTACTGACTGAATGAAAGGAGCTGGCATCTCACTCTCTTTGAATCTTCTTTATCATGCTAAGAGGAGCAGGAAAAAGCAAAAAATTTCAGAATTGCACCTTGCAATGCGGAGAAATTACTGTTTGTGCATTTACAATATTCATTGATTTTTGCCATTGAAAAACGTCCAGAAATGATTGAAGCTACTGACTGAATGAAAGGAGCTGGCATCTCACTCTCTTTGAATCTTCTTTATCATGCTAAGAGGAGCAGGAAAAAGCAAAAAATTTCAGAATTGCACCTTGCAATGCGGAGAAATTACTGTTTGTGCATTTACAATATTCATTGATTTTTGCCATTGAAAAACATCATGTTATTCATATACCAGAAATGATTGAAGCTACTGACTGAATGAAAGGAGCTGGCATCTCACTCTCTTTGAATCTTCTTTATCATGCTAAGAGGAGCAGGAAAAAGCAAAAAATTTCAGAATTGCACCTTGCAATGCGGAGAAATTACTGTTTGTGCATTTACAATATTCATTGATTTTTGCCATTGAAAAACGTCCAGAAATGATTGAAGCTACTGACTGAATGAAAGGAGCTGGCATCTCACTCTCTTTGAATCTTTTTTATCATGCTAAGAGGAGCAGGAAAAAGCAAAAAATTTCAGAATTGCATCTTGCAATGCGGAGAAATTACTGTTTGTGCATTTACAATATTCATTGATTTTTGCCATTGAAAAACGTCCAGAAATGATTGAAGCTACTGACTGAATGAAAGGAGCTGGCATCTCACTCTCTTTGAATCTTCTTTATCATGCTAAGAGGAGCAGGAAAAAGCAAAAAATTTCAGAATTGCACCTTGCAATGCGGAGAAATTACTGTTTGTGCATTTACAATATTCATTGATTTTTGCCATTGAAAAACGTCCAGAAATGATTGAAGCTACTGACTGAATGAAAGGAGCTGGCATCTCACTCTCTTTGAATCTTCTTTATCATGCTAAGAGGAGCAGGAAAAAGCAAAAAATTTCAGAATTGCACCTTGCAATGCGGAGAAATTACTGTTTGTGCATTTACAATATTCATTAATTTTTGCCATTGAAAAACATCATGTTATTCATATCCCAGAAATGTTTGAAGCTACTGACTGAATGAAAGAAGCTGGCATCTCACTCTCTTTGAATCTTCTTTATCATGCTAAGAGGAGCAGGAAAAAGCAAAAAATTTCAGAATTGCACCTTGCAATGCGGAGAAATTACTGTTTGTGCATTTACAATATTCATTGATTTTTGCCATTGAAAAACGTCCAGAAATGATTGAAGCTACTGACTGAATGAAAGGAGCTGGCATCTCACTCTCTTTGAATCTTCTTTATCATGCTAAGAGGAGCAGGAAAAAGCAAAAAATTTCAGAATTGCACCTTGCAATGCGGAGAAATTACTGTTTGTGCATTTACAATATTCATTGATTTTTGCCATTGAAAAACATCATGTTATTCATATACCAGAAATGTTTGAAGCTACTGACTGAATGAAAGGAGCTGGCATCTCACTCTCTTTGAATCTTCTTTATCATGCTAAGAGGAGCAGGAAAAAGCAAAAAATTTCAGAATTGCACCTTGCAATGCGGAGAAATTACTGTTTGTGCATTTACAATATTCATTGATTTTTGCCATTGAAAAACGTCCAGAAATGATTGAAGCTACTGACTGAATGAAAGGAGCTGGCATCTCACTCTCTTTGAATCTTCTTTATCATGCTAAGAGGAGCAGGAAAATGCAAGAAATTTCAGAATTGCACCTTGCAATGCGGAGAAATTACTGTTTGTGCATTTACAATATTCATTGATTTTTGCCATTGAAAAACATCCAGAAATGATTGAAGCTACTGACTGAATGAAAGGAGCTGGCATCTCACTCTCTTTGAATCTTCTTTATCATGCTAAGAGGAGCAGGAAAAAGCCAAAAATTTCAGAATTGCACCTTGCAATGCGGAGAAATTACTGTTTGTGCATTTACAATATTCATTGATTTTTGCCATTGAAAAACATCATGTTATTCATATACCAGAAATGATTGAAGCTACTGACTGAATGAAAGGAGCTGGCATCTCACTCTCTTTGAATCTTCTTTATCATGCAAAGAGGAGCAGGAAAAAGCAAAAAATTTCAGAATTGCACCTTGCAATGCGGAGAAATTACTGTTTGTGCATTTACAATATTCATTGATTTTTGCCATTGAAAAACGTCCAGAAATGATTGAAGCTACTGACTGAATGAAAGGAGCTGGCATCTCACTCTCTTTGAATCTTCTTTATCATGCTAAGAGGAGCAGGAAAAAGCAAAAAATTTCAGAATTGCACCTTGCAATGCGGAGAAATTACTGTTTGTGCATTTACAATATTCACTGATTTTTGCCATTGAAAAACGTCCAGAAATGATTGAAGCAACTGACTGAATGAAAGGAGCTGGCATCTCACTCTCTTTGAATCTTCTTTATCATGCTAAGAGGAGCAGGAAAAAGCAAAAAATTTCAGAATTGCACCTTGCAATGCGGAGAAATTACTGTTTGTGCATTTACAATATTCATTGATTTTTGCCATTGAAAAACGTCCAGAAATAATTGAAGCTACTGACTGAATGAAAGGAGCTGGCATCTCACTCTCTTTGAATCTTCTTTATCATGCTAAGAGGAGCAGGAAAAAGCAAAAAATTTCAGAATTGCAACTTGCAATGCGGAGAAATTACTGTTTGTGCATTTACAATATTCATTGATTTTTGCCATTGAAAAACATCATGTTATTCATATACCAGAAATGATTGAAGCTACTGACTGAATGAAAGGAGCTGGCATCTCACTCTCTTTGAATCTTCTTTATCATGCTAAGAGGAGCAGGAAAAAGCAAAAAATTTCAGAATTGCACCTTGCAATGCGGAGAAATTACTGTTTGTGCATTTACAATATTCTTTGATTTTTGCCATTGAAAAACGTCCAGAAATGATTGAAGCTACTGACTGAATGAAAGGAGCTGGCATCTCACTCTCTTTGAATCTTCTTTATCATGCTAAGAGGAGCAGGAAAAAGCAAAAAATTTCAGAATTGCACCTTGCAATGCGGAGAAATTACTGTTTGTGCTTTTACAATATTCATTGATTTTTGCCATTGAAAAACATCATGTTATTCATATACCAGAAATGTTTGAAGCTACTGACTGAATGAAAGGAGCTGGCATCTCACTCTCTTTGAATCTTCTTTATCATGCTAAGAGGAGCAGGAAAAAGCAAAAAATTTCAGAATTGCACCTTGCAATGCGGAGAAATTACTGTTTGTGCATTTACAATATTCATTGATTTTTGCCATTGAAAAATGTCCAGAAATGATTGAAGCTGCTGACTGAATGAAAGGAGCTGGCATCTCACTCTCTTTGAATCTTCTTTATCATGCTAAGAGGAGCAGGAAAAAGCAAAAAATTTCAGAATTGCACCTTGCAATGCGGAGAAATTACTGTTTGTGCATTTACAATATTCATTGATTTTTGCCATTGAAAAACATCATGTTATTCATATACCAGAAATGATTGAAGCTACTGACTGAATGAAAGGAGCTGGCATCTCACTCTCTTTGAATCTTCTTTATCATGCTAAGAGGAGCAGGAAAAAGCAAAAAATTTCAGAATTGCACCTTGCAATGCGGAGAAATTACTGTTTGTGCATTTACAATATTCATTGATTTTTGCCATTGAAAAACGTCCAGAAATGATTGAAGCTACTGACTGAATGAAAGGAGCTGGCATCTCACTCTCTTTGAATCTTCTTTATCATGCTAAGAGGAGCAGGAAAAAGCAAAAAATTTCAGAATTGCACCTTGCAATGCGGAGAAATTACTGTTTGTGCATTTACAATATTCATTGATTTTTGCCATTGAAAAACGTCCAGAAATGATTGAAGCTACTGACTGAATGAAAGGAGCTGGCATCTCACTCTCTTTGAATCTTCTTTATCATGCTAAGAGGAGCAGGAAAAAGCAAAAAATTTCAGAATTGCACCTTGCAATGCGGAGAAATTACTGTTTGTGCATTTACAATATTCATTGATTTTTGCCATTGAAAAACATCATGTTATTCATATACCAGAAATGTTTGAAGCTACTGACTGAATGAAAGGAGCTGGCATCTCACTCTCTTTGAATCTTCTTTATCATGCTAAGAGGAGCAGGAAAAAGCAAAAAATTTCAGAATTGCACCTTGCAATGCGGAGAAATTACTGTTTGTGCATTTACAATATTCATTGATTTTTGCCATTGAAAAACGTCCAGAAATGATTGAAGCTACTGACTGAATGAAAGGAGCTGGCATCTCACTCTCTTTGAATCTTCTTTATCATGCTAAGAGGAGCAGGAAAAAGCAAAAAATTTCAGAATTGCACCTTGCAATGCGGAGAAATTACTGTTTGTGCATTTACAATATTCATTGATTTTTGCCATTGAAAAACATCATGTTATTCATATACCAGAAATGATTGAAGCTACTGACTGAATGAAAGGAGCTGGCATCTCGCTCTCTTTGAATCTTCTTTATCATGCTAAGAGGAGCAGGAAAAAGCAAAAAATTTCAGAATTGCACCTTGCAATGCGGAGAAATTACTGTTTGTGCATTTACAATATTCATTGATTTTTGCCATTGAAAAACGTCCAGAAATGATTGAAGCTACTGACTGAATGAAAGGAGCTGGCATCTCACTCTCTTTGAATCTTCTTTATCATGCTAAGAGGAGCAGGAAAAAGCAAAAAATTTCAGAATTGCACCTTGCAATGTGGAGAAATTACTGTTTGTGCATTTACAATATTCATTGATTTTTGCCATTGAAAAACATCATGTTATTCATATACCAGAAATGATTGAAGCTACTGACTGAATGAAAGGAGCTGGCATCTCACTCTCTTTGAATCTTCTTTATCATGCTAAGAGGAGCAGGAAAAAGCAAAAAATTTCAGAATTGCACCTTGCAATGCGGAGAAATTACTGTTTGTGCATTTACAATATTCATTGATTTTTGCCATTGAAAAACGTCCAGAAATGATTGAAGCTACTGACTGAATGAAAGGAGCTGGCATCTCACTCTCTTTGAATCTTCTTTATCATGCTAAGAGGAGCAGGAAAAAGCAAAAAATTTCAGAATTGCACCTTGCAATGCGGAGAAATTACTGTTTGTGCTTTTACAATATTCATTGATTTTTGCCATTGAAAAACATCATGTTATTCATATACCAGAAATGTTTGAAGCTACTGACTGAATGAAAGGAGCTGGCATCTCACTCTCTTTGAATCTTCTTTATCATGCTAAGAGGAGCAGGAAAAAGCAAAAAATTTCAGAATTGCACCTTGCAATGCGGAGAAATTACTGTTTGTGCATTTACAATATTCATTGATTTTTGCCATTGAAAAACGTCCAGAAATGATTGAAGCTACTGACTGAATGAAAGGAGCTGGCATCTCACTCTCTTTGAATCTTCTTTATCATGCTAAGAGGAGCAGGAAAAAGCAAAAAATTTCAGAATTGCACCTTGCAATGCGGAGAAATTACTGTTTGTGCATTTACAATATTCATTGATTTTTGCCATTGAAAAACGTCCAGAAATGATTGAAGCTACTGACTGAATGAAAGGAGCTGGCATCTCACTCTCTTTGAATCTTCTTTATCATGCTAAGAGGAGCAGGAAAAAGCAAAAAATTTCAGAATTGCACCTTGCAATGCGGAGAAATTACTGTTTGTGCTTTTACAATATTCATTGATTTTTGCCATTGAAAAACATCATGTTATTCATATACCAGAAATGTTTGAAGCTACTGACTGAATGAAAGGAGCTGGCATCTCACTCTCTTTGAATCTTCTTTATCATGCTAAGAGGAGCAGGAAAAAGCAAAAAATTTCAGAATTGCACCTTGCAATGCGGAGAAATTACTGTTTGTGCATTTACAATATTCATTGATTTTTGCCATTGAAAAACATCATGTTATTCATATACCAGAAATGATTGAAGCTACTGACTGAATGAAAGGAGCTGGCATCTCACTCTCTTTGAATCTTCTTTATCATGCTAAGAGGAGCAGGAAAAAGCAAAAAATTTCAGAATTGCACCTTGCAATGCGGAGAAATTACTGTTTGTGCATTTACAATATTCATTGATTTTTGCCTTTGAAAAACATCATGTTATTCATATACCAGAAATGTTTGAAGCTACTGACTGAATGAAAGGAGCTGGCATCGCACTCTCTTTGAATCTTCTTTATCATGCTAAGAGGAGCAGGAAAAAGCAAAAAATTTCAGAATTGCACCTTGCAATGCGGAGAAATTACTGTTTGTGCATTTACAATATTCATTGATTTTTGCCATTGAAAAACGTCCAGAAATGATTGAAGCTACTGACTGAATGAAAGGAGCTGGCATCTCACTCTCTTTGAATCTTCTTTATCATGCTAAGAGGAGCAGGAAAATGCAAGAAATTTCAGAATTGCACCTTGCAATGCGGAGAAATTACTGTTTGTGCATTTACAATATTCATTGATTTTTGCCATTGAAAAACATCCAGAAATGATTGAAGCTACTGACTGAATGAAAGGAGCTGGCATCTCACTCTCTTTGAATCTTCTTTATCATGCTAAGAGGAGCAGGAAAAAGCAAAAAATTTCAGAATTGCACCTTGCAATGCGGAGAAATTACTGTTTGTGCATTTACAATATTCATTGATTTTTGCCATTGAAAAACATCATGTTATTCATATACCAGAAATGATTAAAGCTACTGACTGAATGAAAGGAGCTGGCATCTCACTCTCTTTGAATCTTCTTTATCATGCTGAGGAGCAGGAAAAAGCAAAAAAATTCAGAATTGCACCTTGCAATGCGGAGAAATTACTGTTTGTGCATTTACAATATTCATTGATTTTTGCATTGAAAAACGTCCAGAAATGACTGAAGCTACTGACTGAATGAAAGGAGCTGGCATCTCACTCTCTTTGAATCTTCTTTATCATGCTAAGAGGAGCAGGAAAAAGCAAAAAATTTCAGAATTGCATCTTGCAATGCGGAGAAATTACTGTTTGTGCATTTACAATATTCATTGATTTTTGCCATTGAAAAACGTCCAGAAATGATTGAAGCTACTGACTGAATGAAAGGAGCTGGCATCTCACTCTCTTTGAATCTTCTTTATCATGCTAAGAGGAGCAGGAAAAAGCAAAAAATTTCAGAATTGCACCTTGCAATGCGGAGAAATTATTGTTTGTGCATTTACAATATTCATTGATTTTTGCCATTGAAAAACATCATGTTATTCATATACCAGAAATGATTGAAGCTACTGACTGAATGAAAGGAGCTGGCATCTCACTCTCTTTGAATCTTCTTTATCATGCTAAGAGGAGCAGGAAAAAGCAAAAAATTTCAGAATTGCACCTTGCAATGCGGAGAAATTACTGTTTGTGCATTTACAATATTCATTGATTTTTGCCATTGAAAAACGTCCAGAAATGATTGAAGCTACTGACTGAATGAAAGGAGCTGGCATCTCACTCTCTTTGAATCTTCTTTATCATGCTAAGAGGAGCAGGAAAAAGCAAAAAATTTCAGAATTGCACCTTGCAATGCGGAGAAATTACTGTTTGTGCATTTACAATATTCATTGATTTTTGCCATTGAAAAACGTCCAGAAATGATTGAAGCTACTGACTGAATGAAAGGAGCTGGCATCTCACTCTCTTTGAATCTTCTTTATCATGCTAGGATTAGCAGGAAAAAGCAAAAAATTTCAGAATTGCACCTGGCAATGTGGAGATATTACTGTTTGTGCATTTACAATATTCATTGAATTTTGCCATTGAAAAACGTCCAGAAATGTTTGAAGCTACTGACTGAATGAAAGGAGCTGGCATCTCACTCTATTTGAATCTTCTTTATCATGCTAGGATTAGCAGGAAAAAGCAAAAAATTTCAGAATTGCACCTTGCAATGTGGAGATATTACTGTTTGTGCATTTACAATATTCATTGATTTTTGCCATTGAAAAACGTCCAGAAATGTTTATACCAGAAATGTTTGAAGCTACTGACTGAATGAAAGGAGCTGGCATCTCACTCTCTTTGAATCTTCTTTATCATGCTAAGAGGAGCAGGAAAAAGCAAAAAATTTCAGAATTGCACCTTGCAATGCGGAGAAATTACTGTTTGTGCATTTACAATATTCATTGATTTTTGCCATTGAAAAACGTCCAGAAATGACTGAAGCTACTGACTGAATGAAAGGAGCTGGCATCTCACTCTCTTTGAATCTTCTTTATCATGCTAAGAGGAGCAGGAAAAAGCAAAAAATTTCAGAATTGCACCTTGCAATGCGGAGAAATTACTGTTTGTGCATTTACAATATTCATTGATTTTTGCCATTGAAAAACGTCCAGAAATGATTGAAGCTACTGACTGAATGAAAGGAGCTGGCATCTCACTCTCTTTGAATCTTCTTTATCATGCTAAGAGGAGCAGGAAAAAGCAAAAAATTTCAGAATTGCAACTTGCAATGCGGAGAAATTACTGTTTGTGCATTTACAATATTCATTGATTTTTGCCATTGAAAAACATCATGTTATTCATATACCAGAAATGATTGAAGCTACTGACTGAATGAAAGGAGCTGGCATCTCACTCTCTTTGAATCTTCTTTATCATGCTAAGAGGAGCAGGAAAAAGCAAAAAATTTCAGAATTGCACCTTGCAATGCGGAGAAATTACTGTTTGTGCATTTACAATATTCATTGATTTTTGCCATTGAAAAACGTCCAGAAATGATTGAAGCTACTGACTGAATGAAAGGAGCTGGCATCTCACTCTCTTTGAATCTTTTTTATCATGCTAAGAGGAGCAGGAAAAAGCAAAAAATTTCAGAATTGCATCTTGCAATGCGGAGAAATTACTGTTTGTGCATTTACAATATTCATTGATTTTTGCCATTGAAAAACGTCCAGAAATGATTGAAGCTACTGACTGAATGAAAGGAGCTGGCATCTCACTCTCTTTGAATCTTCTTTATCATGCTAAGAGGAGCAGGAAAAAGCAAAAAATTTCAGAATTGCACCTTGCAATGCGGAGAAATTACTGTTTGTGCATTTACAATATTCATTGATTTTTGCCATTGAAAAACGTCCAGAAATGATTGAAGCTACTGACTGAATGAAAGGAGCTGGAATCTCACTCTCTTTGAATCTTCTTTATCATGCTAAGAGGAGCAGGAAAAAGCAAAAAATTTCAGAATTGCAACTTGCAATGCGGAGAAATTACTGTTTGTGCATTTACAATATTCATTGATTTTTGCCATTGAAAAACATCATGTTATTCATATACCAGAAATGATTGAAGCTACTGACTGAATGAAAGGAGCTGGCATCTCACTCTCTTTGAATCTTCTTTATCATGCTAAGAGGAGCAGGAAAAAGCAAAAAATTTCAGAATTGCACCTTGCAATGCGGAGAAATTACTGTTTGTGCATTTACAATATTCATTGATTTTTGCCATTGAAAAACGTCCAGAAATGATTGAAGCTACTGACTGAATGAAAGGAGCTGGCATCTCACTCTCTTTGAATCTTCTTTATCATGCTAAGAGGAGCAGGAAAAAGCAAAAAATTTCAGAATTGCACCTTGCAATGCGGAGAAATTACTGTTTGTGCATTTACAATATTCATTGATTTTTGCCATTGAAAAACGTCCAGAAATGATTGAAGCTACTGACTGAATGAAAGGAGCTGGCATCTCACTCTCTTTGAATCTTCTTTATCATGCTAAGAGGAGCAGGAAAAAGCAAAAAATTTCAGAATTGCACCTTGCAATGCGGAGAAATTACTGTTTGTGCATTTACAATATTCATTAATTTTTGCCATTGAAAAACATCATGTTATTCATATCCCAGAAATGTTTGAAGCTACTGACTGAATGAAAGAAGCTGGCATCTCACTCTCTTTGAATCTTCTTTATCATGCTAAGAGGAGCAGGAAAAAGCAAAAAATTTCAGAATTGCACCTTGCAATGCGGAGAAATTACTGTTTGTGCATTTACAATATTCATTGATTTTTGCCATTGAAAAACGTCCAGAAATGATTGAAGCTACTGACTGAATGAAAGGAGCTGGCATCTCACTCTCTTTGAATCTTCTTTATCATGCTAAGAGGAGCAGGAAAAAGCAAAAAATTTCAGAATTGCACCTTGCAATGCGGAGAAATTACTGTTTGTGCATTTACAATATTCATTGATTTTTGCCATTGAAAAACGTCCAGAAATGATTGAAGCTACTGACTGAATGAAAGGAGCTGGCATCTCACTCTCTTTGAATCTTCTTTATCATGCTAAGAGGAGCAGGAAAATGCAAGAAATTTCAGAATTGCACCTTGCAATGCGGAGAAATTACTGTTTGTGCATTTACAATATTCATTGATTTTTGCCATTGAAAAACATCCAGAAATGATTGAAGCTACTGACTGAATGAAAGGAGCTGGCATCTCACTCTCTTTGAATCTTCTTTATCATGCTAAGAGGAGCAGGAAAAAGCCAAAAATTTCAGAATTGCACCTTGCAATGCGGAGAAATTACTGTTTGTGCATTTACAATATTCATTGATTTTTGCCATTGAAAAACATCATGTTATTCATATACCAGAAATGATTGAAGCTACTGACTGAATGAAAGGAGCTGGCATCTCACTCTCTTTGAATCTTCTTTATCATGCAAAGAGGAGCAGGAAAAAGCAAAAAATTTCAGAATTGCACCTTGCAATGCGGAGAAATTACTGTTTGTGCATTTACAATATTCATTGATTTTTGCCATTGAAAAACGTCCAGAAATGATTGAAGCTACTGACTGAATGAAAGGAGCTGGCATCTCACTCTCTTTGAATCTTCTTTATCATGCTAAGAGGAGCAGGAAAAAGCAAAAAATTTCAGAATTGCACCTTGCAATGCGGAGAAATTACTGTTTGTGCATTTACAATATTCACTGATTTTTGCCATTGAAAAACGTCCAGAAATGATTGAAGCAACTGACTGAATGAAAGGAGCTGGCATCTCACTCTCTTTGAATCTTCTTTATCATGCTAAGAGGAGCAGGAAAAAGCAAAAAATTTCAGAATTGCACCTTGCAATGCGGAGAAATTACTGTTTGTGCATTTACAATATTCATTGATTTTTGCCATTGAAAAACGTCCAGAAATAATTGAAGCTACTGACTGAATGAAAGGAGCTGGCATCTCACTCTCTTTGAATCTTCTTTATCATGCTAAGAGGAGCAGGAAAAAGCAAAAAATTTCAGAATTGCAACTTGCAATGCGGAGAAATTACTGTTTGTGCATTTACAATATTCATTGATTTTTGCCATTGAAAAACATCATGTTATTCATATACCAGAAATGATTGAAGCTACTGACTGAATGAAAGGAGCTGGCATCTCACTCTCTTTGAATCTTCTTTATCATGCTAAGAGGAGCAGGAAAAAGCAAAAAATTTCAGAATTGCACCTTGCAATGCGGAGAAATTACTGTTTGTGCATTTACAATATTCATTGATTTTTGCCATTGAAAAACGTCCAGAAATGATTGAAGCTACTGACTGAATGAAAGGAGCTGGCATCTCACTCTCTTTGAATCTTCTTTATCATGCTAAGAGGAGCAGGAAAAAGCAAAAAATTTCAGAATTGCACCTTGCAATGCGGAGAAATTACTGTTTGTGCTTTTACAATATTCATTGATTTTTGCCATTGAAAAACATCATGTTATTCATATACCAGAAATGTTTGAAGCTACTGACTGAATGAAAGGAGCTGGCATCTCACTCTCTTGAATCTTCTTTATCATGCTAAGAGGAGCAGGAAAAAGCAAAAAATTTCAGAATTGCACCTTGCAATGCGGAGAAATTACTGTTTGTGCATTTACAATATTCATTGATTTTTGCCATTGAAAAATGTCCAGAAATGATTGAAGCTGCTGACTGAATGAAAGGAGCTGGCATCTCACTCTCTTTGAATCTTCTTTATCATGCTAAGAGGAGCAGGAAAAAGCAAAAAATTTCAGAATTGCACCTTGCAATGTGGAGAAATTACTGTTTGTGCATTTACAATATTCATTGATTTTGCCATTGAAAAACATCATGTTATTCATATACCAGAAATGATTGAAGCTACTGACTGAATGAAAGGAGCTGGCATCTCACTCTCTTTGAATCTTCTTTATCATGCTAAGAGGAGCAGGAAAAAGCAAAAAATTTCAGAATTGCACCTTGCAATGCGGAGAAATTACTGTTTGTGCATTTACAATATTCATTGATTTTTGCCATTGAAAAACGTCCAGAAATGATTGAAGCTACTGACTGAATGAAAGGAGCTGGCATCTCTCTCTCTTTGAATCTTCTTTATCATGCTAAGAGGAGCAGGAAAAAGCAAAAAATTTCAGAATTGCACCTTGCAATGCGGAGAAATTACTGTTTGTGCATTTACAATATTCATTGATTTTTGCCATTGAAAAACGTCCAGAATGATTGAAGCTACTGACTGAATGAAAGGAGCTGGCATCTCACTCTCTTTGAATCTTCTTTATCATGCTAAGAGGAGCAGGAAAAAGCAAAAAATTTCAGAATTGCACCTTGCAATGCGGAGAATTACTGTTTGTGCATTTACAATATTCATTGATTTTTGCCATTGAAAAACGTCCAGAAATGATTGAAGCTACTGACTGAATGAAGGAGCTGGCATCTCACTCTCTTTGAATCTTCTTTATCATGCTAAGAGGAGCAGGAAAATGCAAGAAATTTCAGAATTGCACCTTGCAATGCGGAGAAATTACTGTTTGTGCATTTACAATATTCATTGATTTTTGCCATTGAAAAACATCCAGAAATGATTGAAGCTACTGACTGAATGAAAGGAGCTGGCATCTCACTCTCTTTGAATCTTCTTTATCATGCTAAGAGGAGCAGGAAAAAGCCAAAAATTTCAGAATTGCACCTTGCAATGCGGAGAAATACTGTTTGTGCATTTACAATATTCATTGATTTTTGCCATTGAAAAACGTCCAGAAATGATTGAAGCTACTGACTGAATGAAAGGAGCTGGCATCTCACTCTCTTTGAATCTTCTTTATCATGCTAAGAGGAGCAGGAAAAAGCAAAAAATTTCAGAATTGCACCTTGCAATGCGGAGAAATTACTGTTTGTGCTTTTACAATATTCATTGATTTTGCCATTGAAACACATCATGTTATTCATATACCAGAAATGTTTGAAGCTACTGACTGAATGAAAGGAGCTGGCATCTCACTCTCTTTGAATCTTCTTTATCATGCTAAGAGGAGCAGGAAAAAGCAAAACATTTCAGAATTGCACCTTGCAATGCGGAGAAATTACTGTTTGTGCATTTACAATATTCATTGATTTTTGCCATTGAAAAAATGTCCAGAAATGATTGAAGCTGCTGACTGAATGAAAGGAGCTGGCATCTCACTCTCTTTGAATCTTCTTTATCATGCTAAGAGGAGCAGGAAAAAGCAAAAAATTTCAGAATTGCACCTTGCAATGCGGAGAAATTACTGTTTGTGCATTTACAATATTCAATGATTTTGCCATTGAAAAACATCATGTTATTCATATACCAGAAATGATTGAAGCTACTGACTGAATGAAAGGAGCTGGCATCTCACTCTCTTTGAATCTTCTTTATCATGCTAAGAGAGCAGGAAAAAGCAAAAAATTTCAGAATTGCACCTTGCAATGCGGAGAAATTACTGTTTGTGCATTTACAATATTCATTGATTTTTGCCATTGAAAAACGTCCAGAAATGATTGAAGCTACTGACTGAATGAAAGGAGCTGGCATCTCACTCTCTTTGAATCTTCTTTATCATGCTAAGAGAGCAGGAAAAAGCAAAAAATTTCAGAATTGCACCTTGCAATGCGGAGAAATTACTGTTGTGCATTTACAATATTCATTGATTTTTGCCATTGAAAAAACGTCCAGAAATGATTGAAGCTACTGACTGAATGAAAGGAGCTGGCATCTCACTCTCTTTGAATCTTCTTTATCATGCTAAGAGGAGCAGGAAAAAGCAAAAAATTTCAGAATTGCACCTTGCAATGCGGAGAAATTACTGTTTGTGCATTTACAATATTCATTGATTTTTGCCATTGGAAAAACGTCCAGAAATGATTGAAGCTACTGACTGAATGAAAGGAGCTGGAATCTCACTCTCTTTGAATCTTCTTTATCATGCTAAGAGGAGCAGGAAAAGCAAAAAATTTCAGAATTGCAACTTGCAATGCGAGAAATTACTGTTTGTGCAATTTACAATATTCATTGATTTTTGCCATTGAAAAACATCATGTTATTCATATACCAGAAATGATTGAAGCTACTGACTGAATGAAAGGAGCTGGCATCTCACTCTCTTTGAATCTTCTTTATCATGCTAAGAGGAGCAGGAAAAGCAAAAAATTTCAGAATTGCACCTTGCAATGCGGAGAAATTACTGTTTGTGCATTTACAATATTCATTGATTTTTGCCATTGAAAAACGTCCAGAAATGATTGAAGCTACTGACTGAATGAAAGGAGCTGGCATCTCACTCTCTTTGAATCTTCTTTATCATGCTAAGAGGAGCAGGAAAAAGCAAAAAATTTCAGAATTGCACCTTGCAATGCGGAGAAATTACTGTTTGTGCATTTACAATATTCATTGATTTTTGCCATTGAAAAAACGTCCAGAAATGATTGAAGCTACTGACTGAATGAAAGGAGCTGGCATCTCACTCTCTTTGAATCTCTTTATCATGCTAAGAGGAGCAGGAAAAAGCAAAAAAATTTCAGAATTGCACCTTGCAATGCGGAGAAATTACTGTTTGTGCATTTACAATATTCATTATTTTTGCCATTGAAAAACATCATGTTATTCATATCCCAGAAATGTTTGAAGCTACTGACTGAATGAAAGAAGCTGGCATCTCACTCTCTTTGAAT